>NW_027366212.1:0-78136 GCF_046119375.1 Phyllobates terribilis
TGTGTATGGGGTTTTGTCCTGTGTATGGGGGGATCTTGTCCTGTGAATGGGTTGTAATGTCTGTGTATGGCGGTAAGTCCTGTGTATGGGGGTATTGTCCTGTGTATGGGGGGTCTTGTCCGTGGGGTCGGGTTGTGTATGGGGGTATTGTCCTGTGGTATGGGCGGTATTTCTGTGTATGGGGGTATTGTCCTGTGTATGGGGGTATGTTCTTTGTGTATGGGGGTATTGTCCCTGTGTATGGGGGTATTGTTCCTGTGTAGGGGGTGGTATTGTCCTGTGTATGGGGGTATTGTCCTGTGTATGGGGGTATTGTCTGTGTATGGGGGTATTGTCCTGTGTATGGGGGGTATTGTCTGTGTATGGGGGGTATTGTCCTGTGTATGGGGGGTATGTTGCCTGTGTATGGGGGTATTGTCCTGTGTATGGGGGTATTGTCCTGTGTATGGGGGTATTGTCCTGTGTATGGGGGTTATTGTCCTGTGTATGGGGGTATTGTCCTGTGTATGGGGGTATTGTCCTGTGTATGGGGTATTGTTCTGTGTATGGGGGTATTGTCCTGTGTATGGGGGGTATTGTCCTGTGTATGGGGGTATTGTCCTGTGTATGGGGGTATTGTCCTGTGTATGGGGGTATTGTCCTGTGTATGGGGGTATTGTCCTGTGTATGAAGGGGTATTGTCCTGTGTATGGGGGTATTGTTCTGTGTATGGGGGTATTGTCCTGTGTATGGGGGTATTGTCCTGTGTATGGGGGTATTGTCCTGTGTATGGGGGTATTGTCCTGTGTATGGGGGTATTGTCCTGTGTATGGGGGGTATTGTCCTGTGTATGGGGGTATTGTCCTGTGTATGGGGGTATTGTCCTGTGTATGGGGGTATTGTCCTGTGTATGGGGGTATTGTCCTGTGTAGGGGGTATTGTCCTGTGTATGGGGGGTATTGTCCTGTGTATGGGGGTATTGTCCTGTGTATGGGGGTATTGTCCTGTGTATGGGGGGTATTGTCCTGTGTATGGGGGTATTGTCCTGTGTATGGGGGTATTGTCCTGTGTATGGGGGTATTGTCCTGTGTATGGGGGGTATTGTCCTGTGTATGGGGGTATTGTCCTGTGTATGGGGGTATTGTCCTGTGTATGGGGGTATTGTCTGTGTATGGGGGTATTGTCCTGTGTATGGGGGTATTGTCCTGTGTATGGGGGTATTGTCCTGTGTATGGGGGTATTGTCCTGTGTATGGGGGGTATTGTCCTGTGTATGGGGGTATTGTCCTGTGTATGGGGGTATTGTCCTGTGTATGGGGGTATTGTCCTGTGTATGGGGGTATTGTCCTGTGTATGGGGGGTATTGTCCTGTGTATGGGGGGTATTGTCCTGTGTATGGGGGTATTGTCCTGTGTATGGGGGTATTGTCCTGTGTATGGGGGTATTGTCCTGTGTATGGGGGGTATTGTCCTGTGTATGGGGGTATTGTCCTGTGTATGGGGGTATTGTCCTGTGTATGGGGGGTATTGTTCCTGTGTATGGGGGTATTGTCCTGTGTATGGGGGGTATTGTCCTGTGTATGGAGGTATTGTCCTGTGTATGGGGATATTGTTCTGTTTATGGGGGGTATTGTCCTGTGTATGGGGGGTATTGTTCTGTGTATGAGGGTACTGTCCTGTGTATGGGGGTATTGTCCTGTGTATGGGAGTATTGTCCTGTGTATGGGGGTATTGTCCTCTGTATGGGGGTATTGTCCTGTGTATGGGGGGTATTGTTCTGTGTATGAGGGTACTGTCCTGTGTATGGGGGTATTGTCCTGTGTATGGGGGGTATTGTCCTGTGTATGGGGGTATTGTCCTGTGTATGGGGGGTATTGTCCTGTGTATGGGGGGTATTGTCCTGTGTATGGGAGTATTGTCCTGTGTATGGGGGTATTGTCCTGTGTATGGGGGGTATTGTTCTGTGTATGGGGGTATTGTCCTGTGTATGGGGGGTATTGTCCTGTGTATGGAGGTATTGTCCTGTATATGGGGGTATTGTCCTGTGTATGGGGGTATTGTCCTGTGTATGGGGGGTATTGTCCTGTGTATGGGGGTATTGTCCTGTGTATGGGGGTATTGTTCTGTGTATGGGGGTATTGTCCTGTGTATGGGGGGTATTGTCCTGTGTATGGGGGTATTGTTCTGTGTATGGGGGTATTGTCCCGTGTATGGGGGTATTGTCCTGTGTATGGGGGGTATTGTCCTGTGTATGGGGGGTATTGTCCTGTGTATGGGGGTATTGTTCTGTGTATGGGGGTATTGTCCTGTGTATGGGGGTATTGTCCTGTGTATGGAGGTATTGTCCTGTGTATGGGGGTATTGTCCTGTGTATGGGGGGTATTGTCCTGTGTATGGGGGTAATGTCCTGTGTATGGGGGTATTGTCCTGTGTATGGGGGTATTGTCCTGTGTATGGGGGTATTGTCCTGTGTATGGGGGGTATTGTCCTGTGTATGGGGGTAATGTCCTGTGTATGGGGGTAATGTCCTGTGTATGGGGGTATTGTCCTGTGTATGGGGGGTATTGTCCTGTGTATGGGCGGTATTGTCCTGTGTATGGGGGTATTGTCCTGTGTATGGGGGTATTGTCCTGTGTATGGGGGGTATTGTCCTGTGTATGGGGGTATTGTCCTGTGTATGGGGGTATTGTTCTGTGTATGGGGGGTATTGTTCTGTGTATGGGGGTATTGTCCTGTGTATGGGGGTATTGTCCTGTGTATGGAGGTATTGTCCTGTGTATGGGGATATTGTTCTGTTTATGGGGGGTATTGTCCTGTGTATGGGGGGTATTGTTCTGTGTATGAGGGTACTGTCCTGTGTATGGGGGTATTGTCCTGTGTATGGGAGTATTGTCCTGTGTATGGGGGTATTGTCCTGTGTATGGGGGTATTGTCCTGTGTATGGGGGGTATTGTTCTGTGTATGAGGGTACTGTCCTCTGTATGGGGGTATTGTCCTGTGTATGGGGGGTATTGTCCTGTGTATGGGGGTATTGTCCTGTGTATGGGGGGTATTGTCCTGTGTATGGGGGGTATTGTCCTGTGTATGGGAGTATTGTCCTGTGTATGGGGGTATTGTCCTGTGTATGGGGGCATTGTCCTGTGTATGGGGGTATTGTCCTGTGTATGGGGGGTATTGTCCCCTGTATGGGGGTATTGTCCTGTGTATGGGAGTATTGTCCTGTGTATGGGGGTATTGTCCTGTGTATGGGGGGTATTGTTCTGTGTATGGGGGTATTGTCCTGTGTATGGGGGTATTGTTCTGTGTATGGGGGCATTGTCCTGTGTATGGGGGTATTGTCCTGTGTATGGGGGGTATTGTCCCCTGTATGGGGGTATTGTCCTGTGTATGGGAGTATTGTCCTGTGTATGGGGGTATTGTCCTGTGTATGGGGGCATTGTCCTGTGTATGGGGGTATTGTCCTGTGTATGGGGGGTATTGTCCCCTGTATGGGGGTATTGTCCTGTGTATGGGAGTATTGTCCTGTGTATGGGGGTATTGTCCTGTGTATGGGGGTATTGTTCTGTGTATGGGGGTATTGTCCTGTGTATGGGGGTATTGTTCTGTGTATGGGGGTATTGTCCTGTGTATGGAGGTATTGTCCTGTGTATGGGGGTATTGTTCTGTGTATGGGGGTATTGTCCTGTGTATGGGGGTATTGCCCTGTGTATGGGGATATTGTTCTGTGTATGGGGGTATTGTTCTGTGTATGGGGGTATTGTCCTGTGTATGGGGGGTATTGTCCTGTGTATGGGGGTATTGTTCTGTGTATGGGGGTATTGTCCTGTGTATGGGGGTATTGTCCTGTGTATGGGGGTATTGTCCTGTGTATGGGGGTATTGTCCTGTGTATGGGGGGTATTGTCCTGTGTATGGGGGGTATTGTCCTGTGTATGGGGGTATTGTCCTGTGTATGGGGGTATTGTTCTGTGTATGGGAGTATTGTCCTGTGTATGGGGGTATTGCCATGTGTATGGGGGTATTGTTCTGTGTATGGGGGTATTGCCATGTGTATGGGGGTATTGTCCTGTGTATGGGGGTATTGTCCTGTGTATGGGGGTATTGTTCTGTGTATGGGGGTATTGTCCTGTGTATGGGGGTATTGCCATGTGTATGGGGGTATTGTTCTGTGTATGGGGGGTATTGTCCCCTGTATGGGGGTATTGTCCTGTGTATGGGAGTATTGTCCTGTGTATGGGGGTATTGTCCTGTGTATGGGGGTATTGTTCTGTGTATGGGGGTATTGTCCTGTGTATGGGGGGTATTGTTCTGTGTATGGGAGTATTATCCTGTGTATGGGGGTATTGTTCTTTGTATGGGGGTATTGTCCTGTGTATGGGGGTATTGCCCTGTGTATGGGGATATTGTTCTGTGTATGGGGGTATTGTCCTGTGCATGGGGGGTATTGTCCTCTCTGTGTATGGGGGTATTGTCCTGTGTATGGAGGTATTGTCCTGTGTATGGGGGGTATTGTCCTGTGTATGGGGGGTATTGTTCTGTGTATGGGGGTATTGTCCTGTGTATGGGAGTATTGTTCTGTGTATGTGGGTATTGTTCTGTGTATGGGGGTATTGTCCTGTGTATGGGGGTATTGTCCTGTGTATGGGGGTATTGTCCCCTGTATGGGCGTATTGTCCTGTGTATGGGGGTATTGTCCTGTGTATGGAGGTATTGTTCTGTGTATTTGGGTATTGTCCTGTGTATGGGGGTATTGTCCTGTGTATGGGGGTATTGTCCTGTGTATGGGGGGTATTGTCCTGTGTATGGGGGGTATTGTCCTGTGTATGGGGGGTATTGTCCTGTGTATGGGGATATTGTCCTGTGTATGGGGGGTATTGTCCTGTGTATGGGGGTATTGTCCTGTGTATGGGGGTATTGTTCTGTGTATGGGGGTATTGTCCTGTGTATGGAGGTATTGTCCTGTGTATGGGGGTATTGTCCTGTGTATGGGGGGTATTGTCCTGTGTATGGGGGTATTGTCCTGTGTATGGGGGGTATTGTCCTGTGTATGGAGGTATTGTCCTGTGTATGGGGGTATTGTTCTGTGTATGGGGGTATTGTTCTGTGTATGAGGGGTATTGTCCTGTGTATGGGGGGTATTGTCCTGTGTATGGGGGTATTGTCCTGTGTATGGGGGTATTGTCTTGTGTATGGGGGGTATTGTCCTGTGTATGGGGGTATTGTCCTGTGTATGGAGGTATTGTCCTGTGTATGGGGGTATTGTCCTGTGTATGGGGGGTATTGTCCTGTGTATGGGGGTATTGTCCTGTGTATGGGGGGTATTGTCCTGTGTATGGGGGTATTGTCCTGTGTATGGGGGTATTGTCCTGTGTATGGGGGTATTGTTCTGTGTATGGGGGGTATTGTTCTGTGTATGGGGGTATTGTCCTGTGTATGGGGGTATTGTCCTGTGTATGGAGGTATTGTCCTGTGTATGGGGGTATTGTTCTGTGTATGGGGGGTATTGTCCTGTGTATGGGGGTATTGTCCTGTGTATGGGGGTATTGTCCTGTGTATGGGGGTATTGTCCCCTGTATGGGCGTATTGTCCTGTGTATAGGGGGTAATGTCCTGTGTATGGGGGTATTGTTCTGTGTATGGGGGGTATTGTCCTGTGTATGGGGTTATTGTCCTGTGTATGGGGGTATTGTCCTGTGGATGGGGGTATTGTCCTGTGTATGGGGGGTATTGTCCTGTGTATGGGGGGTATTGTCCTGTGTATGGGGTTATTGTCCTATGTATGGAGGTATTGTCCTGTGTATGGGGGTATTGTCCTGTGTATGGGGGTATTGTTCTGTGTATGGGGGTATTGTTCTGTGTATGGAGGTATTGTTCTGTGTATGGGGGTATTGTCCTGTGTATGGGGGTATTGCCCTGTGTATGGGGGTATTGTCCTGTGTATGGGGGTATTGTCCTGTGTATGGGGATATTGTCCTGTCTGTGTATGGGGGTATTGTCCTGTGTATGGGGGTATTGTTCTGTGTATGGGGGTATTGTCCTGTGTATGGGGGTATTGTCCTGTGTATGGGGGGTATTGTCCTGTGTATGTGGGTATTGTTCTGTGTATAGGGGTATTGTCCTGTGTATGGGGGTATTGTCCTGTGTATGGGAGTATTGTCCTGTGTATGGGGGTATTGTCCTGTGTATAGGGGGTACTGCCCTGTGTATGGGGGTATTGCACTGTGTATGGGGGTATTGTTCTGTGTATGGGGGTATTGTCCTGTGTATGGGGGTATTGTCCTGTGTATGGGGGTATTGTTCTGTGTATGGGGGTATTGTCCTGTGTATGGGGGTATTGTCCTGTGTATGGGGGGTATTGCCCTGTGTATGGGAGTATTGTCCTGTGTATGGGGGTATTGTCCTGTGTATGGGGGTATTGTTCTGTGTATGGGGGTATTGTCCTGTGTATGGGGGGTATTGTCCTGTGTATGGGGGGTATTGTCCTGTGTATGGGGGTATTGTCCTGTGTATGGAGGTATTGTCCTGTGTATGGGGGTATTGTCCTGTGTATGGGGGGTATTGTCCTGTGTATGGGGGTATTGTTCTGTGTATGGGGGTATTGTCCCGTGTATGGGGGTATTGTTCTGTGTATGGGGGTATTGTCCCGTGTATGGGGGTATTGTCCTGTGTATGGGGGGTATTGTCCTGTGTATGGGAGTATTGTCCTGTGTATTGGGGTATTGTTCTGTGTATGGGGGTATTGTCCTGTGTATGGGGGTATTGTCCTGTGTATGGGGGGTATTGTCCTGTGTATGGGGGTATTCTCCTGTGTATGGGGGTATTGTCCTGTGTATGGGGGGTATTGTTCTGTGTATGGGGGTATTGTCCTGTGTATGGGGGGTATTGTCCTGTGTATGGAGGTATTGTCCTGTATATGGGGGTATTGTCCTGTGTATGGGGGTATTGTCCTGTGTATGGGGGGTATTGTCCTGTGTATGGGGGTATTGTCCTGTGTATGGGGGTATTGTTCTGTGTATGGGGGTATTGTCCTGTGTATGGGGGGTATTGTCCTGTGTATGGGGGTATTGTTCTGTGTATGGGGGTATTGTCCCGTGTATGGGGGTATTGTCCTGTGTATGGGGGGTATTGTCCTGTGTATGGGGGGTATTGTCCTGTGTATGGGGGTATTGTTCTGTGTATGGGGGTATTGTCCTGTGTATGGGGGTATTGTCCTGTGTATGGAGGTATTGTCCTGTGTATGGGGGTATTGTCCTGTGTATGGGGGGTATTGTCCTGTGTATGGGGGTAATGTCCTGTGTATGGGGGTATTGTCCTGTGTATGGGGGTATTGTCCTGTGTATGGGGGTATTGTCCTGTGTATGGGGGGTATTGTCCTGTGTATGGGGGTAATGTCCTGTGTATGGGGGTAATGTCCTGTGTATGGGGGTATTGTCCTGTGTATGGGGGGTATTGTCCTGTGTATGGGCGGTATTGTCCTGTGTATGGGGGTATTGTCCTGTGTATGGGGGGTATTGTCCTGTGTATGGGGGTATTGTCCTGTGTATGGGGGTATTGTTCTGTGTATGGGGGGTATTGTTCTGTGTATGGGGGTATTGTCCTGTGTATGGGGGTATTGTCCTGTGTATGGAGGTATTGTCCTGTGTATGGGGATATTGTTCTGTTTATGGGGGGTATTGTCCTGTGTATGGGGGGTATTGTTCTGTGTATGAGGTTACTGTCCTGTGTATGGGGGGTATTGTCCTGTGTATGGGGGTATTGTCCTGTGTATGGGGGGTATTGTCCTGTGTATGGGGGGTATTGTCCTGTGTATGGGAGTATTGTCCTGTGTATGGGGGTATTGTTCTGTGTATGAGGGTACTGTCCTGTGTATGGGGGTATTGTCCTGTGTATGGGAGTATTGTCCTGTGTATGGAGGTATTGTCCTGTGTATGGGGGTATTGTTCTGTGTATGAGGTTACTGTCCTGTGTATGGGGGGTATTGTCCTGTGTATGGGGGTATTGTCCTGTGTATGGGGGGTATTGTCCTGTGTATGGGAGTATTGTCCTGTGTATGGGGGTATTGTTCTGTGTATGAGGGTACTGTCCTGTGTATGGGGGTATTGTCCTGTGTATGGGAGTATTGTCCTGTGTATGGAGGTATTGTCCTGTGTATGGGGGTATTGTTCTGTGTATGAGGGTACTGTCCTGTGTATGGGGGTATTGTCCTGTGTATGGGAGTATTGTCCTGTGTATGGAGGTATTGTTCTGTGTATGGGGGTATTGTTCTGTGTATGGGGGTATTGTCCTGTGTATGGGGGTATTGTCCTGTGTATGGAGGTATTGTTCTGTGTATGGGGGTATTGTTCTGTGTATGGGAGTATTGTCCTGTGTATGGGAGTATTGTCCTGTGTATGGGGGGTATTGTTCTGTGTATGAGGGTACTGTCCTGTGTATGGGGGTATTGTCCTGTGTATGGGGGGTATTGTCCTGTGTATGGGGGTATTGTCCTGTGTATGGGGGGTATTGTCCTGTGTATGGGGGGTATTGTCCTGTGTATGGGAGAATTGTCCTGTGTATGGGGGTATTGTCCTGTGTATGGGGGCATTGTCCTGTGTATGGGGGTATTGTCCTGTGTATGGGGGGTATTGTCCCCTGTATGGGGGTATTGTCCTGTGTATGGGAGTATTGTCCTGTGTATGGGGGTATTGTCCTGTGTATGGGGGTATTGTTCTGTGTATGGGGGTATTGTCCTGTGTATGGGGGGTATTGTTCTGTGTATGGGAGTATTGTCCTGTGTATGGGGGTATTGTTCTGTGTATGGGGGTATTGTCCTGTGTATGGGGGTATTGCCCTGTGTATGGGGATATTGTTCTGTGTATGGGGGTATTGTCCTGTGTATGGGGGTATTGTCCTGTGTATGGGGGTATTGTCCTGTGTATGGGGGGTATTGTCCTGTGTATGGGGGTATTGTCCTGTGTATGGGGGTATTGTTCTGTGTATGGGAATATTGTCCTGTGTATGGGGGTATTGCCATGTGTATGGGGGTATTGTTCTGTGTATGGGGGTATTGCCATGTGTATGGGGGTATTGTCCTGTGTATGGGGGTATTGTCCTGTGTATGGGGGTATTGTTCTGTGTATGGGGGTATTGTCCTGTGTATGGGGGTATTGCCATGTGTATGGGGGTATTGTTCTGTGTATGGGGGGTATTGTCCCCTGTATGGGGGTATTGTCCTGTGTATGGGGGTATTGCCATGTGTATGGGGGGTATTGTTCTGTGTATGGGGGGTATTGTCCCCTGTATGGGGGTAGTGTCCTGTGTATGGGGGGTATTGTCCTGTGTATGGGGGGTATTGTCCTGTGTATGGGGGTATTGTCCTGTGTATGGGGGTATTGTTCTGTGTATGGGGGTATTGTCCTGTGTATGGGGGGTATTGTTCTGTGTATGGGAGTATTGTCCTGTGTATGGGGGTATTGTTCTGTGTATGGGGGTATTGTCCTGTGTTTGGGGGTATTGCCCTGTGTATGGGGATATTGTTCTGTGTATGGGGGTATTGTCCTGTGTATGGGGGTATTGTCCTGTGTATGGGGGGTATTGTCCTGTGTATGGGGGGTATTGTCCTGTGTATGGGGGTATTGTCCTGTGTATGGGGGTATTGCCATGTGTATGGGGGTATTGTTCTGTGTATGGGGGTATTGTCCTGTGTATGAGGGTATTGTCCTGTGTATGGGGGTATTGTTCTGTGTATGGGAGTATTGTCCTGTGTATGGGGGTATTGCCATGTGTATGGGGGTATTGTTCTGTGTATGGGGGTATTGCCATGTGTATGGGGGTATTGTTCTGTGTATGGAGGTATTGTCCTGTGTATGGGGGTATTGTCCTGTGTATGGGGGTATTGTCCTGTGTATGGGGGTATTGTTCTGTGTATGGGGGTATTGTCCTGTGTATGGGGGTATTGCCATGTGTATGGGGGTATTGTCCTGTGTATGGGGGTATTGTCCTGTGTATGGGGGGTATTGTCCTCTCTGTGTATGGGGGTATTGTCCTGTGTATGGAGGTATTGTCCTGTGTATGGGGGTATTGTTCTGTGTATGGAGGTATTGTCCTGTGTATGGGGGTATTGTCCTGTGTATGGGGGTATTGTCCTGTGTATGGGGGTATTGTCCTGTGTATGGGGGTATTGTCCTGTGTATGGGGGTATTGCCATGTGTATGGGGGTATTGTCCTGTGTATGGAGGTATTGTTCTGTGTATGGGGGTATTGTTCTGTGTATGGGAGTATTGTCCTGTGTATGGGGGTATTGTCCTGTGTATGGGGGTATTGTTCTGTGTATGGGGGTATTGTCCTGTGTATGGGGGGTATTGTCCTGTGTATGGGAGTATTGTCCTGTGTATGGGGGTATTGTTCTGTGTATGGGGGTATTGTTCTGTGTATGGGGGTATTGTCCTGTGTATGGAGGTATTGTCCTGTGTATGGGGGTATTGTTCTGTGTATGGGGGTATTGTCCTGTGTATGGGGGTATTGTCCTGTGTATGGGGGGTATTGTCCTGTGTATGGGGGGTATTGTCCTGTGTATGGGGTATTGTTCTGTGTATGGGGGTATTGTCCTGTGTATGGGGGTATTGTCCTGTGTATGGGGGTATTGTTCTGTGTATGGGGGTATTGTCCTGTGTATGGGGGGTATTGTCCTGTGTATGGGAGTATTGTCCTGTGTATGGGGGTATTGTTCTGTGTATGGGGGTATTGTCCTGTGTATGGGGGTATTGTTCTGTGTATGGGGGTATTGTCCTGTGTATGGGGGGTATTGTCCTGTGTATGGGAGTATTGTCCTGTGTATGGGGGTATTGTCCTGTGTATGGGGGTATTGTTCTGTGTATGGGGGTATTGTCCTGTGTATGGGGGGTATTGTCCTGTGTATGGGAGTATTGTCCTGTGTATGGGGGTATTGTTCTGTGTATGGGAGTATTGTCCTGTGTATGGGGGTATTGTCCTGTGTATGGGGGTATTGTTCTGTGTATGGGGGTATTGTCCTGTGTATGGGGGGTATTGTCCTGTGTATGGGAGTATTGTCCTGTGTATGGGGGTATTGTTCTGTGTATGGGGGTATTGTTCTGTGTATGGGGGTATTGTCCTGTGTATGGGGGGTATTGTCCTGTGTATGGGGGTATTGTCCTGTGTATGGGAGTATTGTCCTGTGTATTGGGGTATTGTCCTGTGTATGGGGGTATTGTCTTGTGTATTGGGGGGTATTGTTCTGTGTATGGGGGTATTGTCCTGTGTATGGGGATATTGTCCTGTGTATGGGAGTATTGTTCTGTGTATGGGGGTATTGTCCTGTGTATGGGGGGTATTGTTCTGTGTATGGGGGTATTGTTCTGTGTATGGGGGTATTGCCCTGTGTATGGGGGTATTGTCCTGTGTATGGGGGTATTGTCCTGTGTATGGGGGTATTGTCCTGTGTATGGGAGTATTGTTCTGTGTATGGGGGTATTGTCCTGTGTATGGGGAGTATTGTTCTGTGTATGGGGGTATTGTTCTGTGTATGGGGGTATTGCCCTGTGTATGGGGGTATTGTCCTGTGCATGGGGGGTATTGTCCTCTCTGTGTATGGGGGTATTGTCCTGTATATGGGGGTATTGTCCCGTGTATGGGGGGTATTGTCCTGTGTATGGGGGGTATTGTCCTGTGTATGGGGTATTGTTCTGTGTATGGGGGTATTGTTCTGTGTATGGGGGGTATTGTTCTGTGTATGGGGGTATTGTTCTGTGTATGGGGGTATTGTCCTGTGTATGGGGGGTATTGTCCTGTGTATGGGGGTATTGTCCTGTGTATGGGGGTATTGTCCCCTGTATGGGCGTATTGTCCTGTGTATGGGGGTATTGCCCTGTGTATGGGGGTATTGTTCTGTGTATTTGGGTATTGTCCTGTGTATGGGGGTATTGTCCTGTGTATGGGGGGTATTGTCCTGTGTATGGGGGGTATTGTCCTGTGTATGGGGGGCATTGTCCTGTGTATGGGGATATTGTCCTGTGTATGGGGGGTATTGTCCTGTGTATGGGGGTATTGTCCTGTGTATGGGGGTATTGTTCTGTGTATGGGGGTATTGTCCTGTGTATGGAGGTATTGTCCTGTGTATGGGGGTATTGTCCTGTGTATGGGGGGTATTGTCCTGTGTATGGGGGTATTGTCCTGTGTATGGGGGGTATTGTCCTGTGTATGGAGGTATTGTCCTGTGTATGGGGGTATTGTTCTGTGTATGAGGGGTATTGTCCTGTGTATGGGGGGTATTGTCCTGTGTATGGGGGTATTGTCCTGTGTATGGGGGTATTGTCTTGTGTATGGGGGGTATTGTCCTGTGTATGGGGGTATTGTCCTGTGTATGGAGGTATTGTCCTGTGTATGGGGGTATTGTCCTGTGTATGGGGGGTATTGTCCTGTGTATGGGGGTATTGTCCTGTGTATGGGGGGTATTGTCCTGTGTATGGGGGTATTGTCCTGTGTATGGGGGTATTGTCCTGTGTATGGGGGTATTGTTCTGTGTATGGGGGGTATTGTTCTGTGTATGGGGGTATTGTCCTGTGTATGGGGGTATTGTCCTGTGTATGGAGGTATTGTCCTGTGTATGGGGGTATTGTTCTGTGTATGGGGGGTATTGTCCTGTGTATGGGGGTATTGTCCTGTGTATGGGGGTATTGTCCTGTGTATGGGGGTATTGTTCTGTGTATGGGGGGTATTGTCCTGTGTATGGGGTATTGTCCTGTATATGGGGGTATTGTCCGGTGTATGGGGGTTATTGTCCTGTGTATGGGGGTATTGTTCTGTGTATGGGGGTATTGTCCGGTGTATGGGGGTTATTGTCCTGTGTATGGGGATATTGTCCTGTGTATGGGGGTATTGTCCGGTGTATGGGGGTTATTGTCCTGTGTATGGGGGTATTGTTCTGTGTATGGGGGTATTGTCCTGTGTATGGGGGTTATTGTCCTGTGTATGGGGATATTGTCCTGTATATGGGGGTATTGTCCGATGTATGGGGGTTATTGTCCTGTGTATGGGGGTATTGTTCTGTGTATGGGGGTATTGTCCGGTGTATGGGGGTTATTGTCCTGTGTATGGGGATATTGTCCTGTGTATGGGGGTATTGTCCGGTGTATGGGGGTTATTGTCCTGTGTATGGGGGTATTGTTCTGTGTATGGGGGTATTGTCCTGTGTATGGGGGTTATTGTCCTGTGTATGGGGTATTGTCCTGTATATGGGGGTATTGTCCGATGTATGGGGGTTATTGTCCTGTGTATGGGGATATTGTCCTGTGTATGGGGGTATTGTCCGGTGTATGGGGGTTATTGTCCTGTGTATGGGGGTATTGTTCTGTGTATGGGGGTATTGTCCTGTGTATGGGGGTATTGTCCTGTGTATGGGGGTATTGTTCTGTGTATGGAGGTATTGTTCTGTGTATGGGGGTATTGTCCTGTGTATGGAGGTATTGTCCTGTATATGGGGGTATTGTTCTGTGTATGGGGGTATTGTCCTGTGTATGGAGGTATTGTTCTGTGTATGGAGGTATTGTTCTGTGTATGGGGGTATTGTCCTGTGTATGGGGGTATTGTCCTGTGTATGGGGGTATTGTTCTGTACATGGGGGTATTGTCCTGTGTATGGGGGGTATTGTCCTGTGTATGGGAGTATTGTCCTGTGTATGGGGGTATTGTCCTGTGTATGGGGGTATTGTCCTGTGTATGGGGGTATTGTCCTGTGTATGGGAGTATTGTCCTGTGTGTGGGGGTATTGTCCTGTGTATGGGGGTATTGTTCTGTGTATGGAGGTATTGTCCTGTGTATGGGGGTATTGTCCTGTGTATGGGGGTATTGTCCTTTGTATGGGGGTATTGTTCTGTGTATGGGGGTATTGTCCTGTGTATGGGGGGTATTGTCCTGTGTATGGGGGGTATTGTCCTGTGTATGGGGGTATTGTCCTGTGTATGGGGGTATTGTCCTGTGTATGGGGGTATTGTCCTGTGTATGGGGGGTATTGTTCTGTGTATGGGAGTATTGTCCTGTGTATGGGGGTATTGTCCTGTGTATGGGGGGTATTGTCCTGTGTATGGGGGGTATTGTCCTGTGTATGGGGGTATTGTCCTGTGTATGGGGGTATTGTCCTGTGTATGGGGGTATTGTCCTGTGTATGGGGGGTATTGTTCTGTGTATGGGGGTATTGTCCTGTGTATGGGGGTATTGTCCTGTGTATGGGGGGTATTGTCCTGTGTATGGGGGTATTGTCCTGTGTATGGGGGTATTGTCCTGTGTATGGGAGTATTGTCCTGTGTATGGGGGGTATTGTTCTGTGTATGGGAGTATTGTTCTGTGTATGGGGGTATTGTCCTGTGTATGGGGGTATTGTCCTGTGTATGGGGGTATTGTCCTGTGTATGGAGGTATTGTCCTGTGTATGGGGGTATTGTTCTGTGTATGGGGGTATTGTCCTGTGTATGGGGGTATTGTCCTGTGTATGGGGGTATTGTTCTGTGTATGGGGGGTATTGTTCTGTGTATGGGGGTATTGTTCTGTGTATGGGGGTATTGTCCTGTGTATGGGGGTATTGTTCTGTGTATGGGGGTATTGTCCTGTGTATGGGGATATTGTCCTGTGTATGGGGGTATTGTCCTGTGTATGGGGGGTATTGTCCTGTGTATGGGGGTATTGTCCTGTGTATGGGGTATTGTCCTGTGTATGGGGGTATTGTTCTGTGTATGGGGGCATTGTCCTGTGTATGGGGGTATTGTCCTGTGTATGGGGGTATTGTCCTGTGTATGGGGGTATTGTTCTGTGTATGGGGGGTATTGCCCTGTGTATGGGGGTATTGTCCTGTGTATGGGGGTATTGTCCTGTGTATGGAGGTATTGTTCTGTGTATGGGGGTATTGTCCTGTGTATGGGGTGTATTGTCCTGTGTATGGGGGTATTGTCCTGTGTATGGGGGTATTGTCCTGTGTATGGGGGTATTGTCCTGTGTATGGAGGTATTGTTCTGTACATGGGGGTATTGTCCTGTGTATGGGGGTATTGTTCTGTACATGGGGGTATTGTCCTGTGTATGGGGGGTATTGTCCTGTGTATGGGGGTATTGTCCTGTGTATGGGGGTATTGTCCTGTGTATGGGGGTATTGTTCTGTACATGGGGGTATTGTCCTGTGTATGGGGTGTATTGTCCTGTGTATGGGGGTATTGTCCTGTGTATGGGGGTATTGTCCTGTGTATGGGGGTATTGTTCTGTACATGGGGGTATTGTCCTGTGTATGGGGGTATTGTCCTGTGTATGGGGGTATTGTCCTGTATATGGGGGTATTGTTCTGTGTATGGAGGTATTGTCCTGTGTATGGGGGTATTGTCCTGTGTATGGGGGGTATTGTCCTGTGTATGGGAGTATTGTCCTGTGTATGGGGGTATTGTCCTGTGTATGGGGGTATTGTCCTGTGTATGGGGGGTATTGTCCTGTGTATGGGGGTATTGTCCTGTGTATGGGGGTATTGTCCTGTGTATGGGAGTATTGTCCTGTGTGTGGGGGTATTGTCCTGTGTATGGGGGTATTGTCCTGTGTATGGGGGTATTGTTCTGTGTATGGAGGTATTGTCCTGTGTATGGGGGTATTGTCCTGTGTATGGGGGTATTGTCCTGTGTATGGGGGGTATTGTCCTGTGTATGGGGGTATTGTCCTGTGTGGGGGTATTGTCCTGTGTATGGGGGTATTGTTCTGTGTATGGGGGTATTGTCCTGTGTATGGGGGGTATTGTCCTGTGTATGGGGGGTATTGTCCTGTGTTTGGGGGGTATTGTCCTGTGTATGGGGGTATTGTCCTGTGTATGGGGGTATTGTCCTGTGTATGGGGGGTATTGTTCTGTGTATGGGAGTATTGTCCTGTGTATGGGGGTATTGTTCTGTGTATGGGGGTATTGTCCTGTGTATGGGAGTATTGTCCTGTGTATGGGGGTATTGTCCTGTGTATGGGAGTATTGTCCTGTGTATGGGGGTATTGTCCTGTGTATGGGGGTATTGTCCTGTGTATGGGGGTATTGTTCTGTGTATGGGGGTATTGTCCTGTGTATGGGGGTATTGTCCTGTGTATGGGGGTATTGTTC
Source organism: Phyllobates terribilis (assembly GCF_046119375.1). Taxonomy (NCBI): domain Eukaryota; kingdom Metazoa; phylum Chordata; class Amphibia; order Anura; family Dendrobatidae; genus Phyllobates; species Phyllobates terribilis. The sequence goes on from NW_027366212.1 coordinate 16,081, forward strand.
TGTGTATGGGGGTATTGTCCTGTGTATGGGGGGTATTGTCCTGTGTATGGGGGGTATTGTCCTGTGTATGGGGGGTATTGTCCTGTGTATGGGGGTATTGTCCTGTGTATGGGGGTATTGTCCTGTGTATGGGGGGTATTGTTCTGTGTATGGGAGTATTGTCCTGTGTATGGGGGTATTGTTCTGTGTATGGGGGTATTGTCCTGTGTATGGGGGTATTGTTCTGTGTATGGGGGTATTGTCCTGTGTATGGGGGTATTGTCCTGTGTATGGGGGGTATTGTCCTGTGTATGGGGGTATTGTCCTGTGTATGGGGTATTGTCCTGTGTATGGGGGTATTGTTCTGTGTATGGGGGCATTGTCCTGTGTATGGGGGTATTGTCCTGTGTATGGGGGTATTGTCCTGTGTATGGGGGTATTGTTCTGTGTATGGGGGTTATTGTTCTGTGTATGGGGGTATTGTTCTGTGTATGGGGGGTATTGCCCTGTGTATGGGGGTATTGTCCTGTGTATGGGGGTATTGTCCTGTGTATGGAGGTATTGTTCTGTGTATGGGGGTATTGTCCTGTGTATGGGGTGTATTGTCCTGTGTATGGGGGTATTGTCCTGTGTATGGGGGTATTGTCCTGTGTATGGGGGTATTGTCCTGTGTATGGAGGTATTGTTCTGTACATGGGGGTATTGTTCTGTACATGGGGGTATTGTCCTGTGTATGGGGGGTATTGTCCTGTGTATGGGGGTATTGTTCTGTGTATGGGGGTATTGTCCTGTGTATGGGGGTATTGTTCTGTGTATGGGGGTATTGTCCTGTGTATGGGGATATTGTCCTGTGTATGGGGGTATTGTCCTGTGTATGGGGGGTATTGTCCTGTGTATGGGGGTATTGTCCTGTGTATGGGGTATTGTCCTGTGTATGGGGGTATTGTTCTGTGTATGGGGGTATTGTCCTGTGTATGGGGGTATTGTCCTGTGTATGGGGGTATTGTCCTGTGTATGGGGGTATTGTTCTGTGTATGGGGGTTATTGTCCTGTGTATGGGGGTATTGTTCTGTGTATGGGGGGTATTGCCCTGTGTATGGGGGTATTGTCCTGTGTATGGGGGTATTGTCCTGTGTATGGAGGTATTGTTCTGTGTATGGGGGTATTGTCCTGTGTATGGGGTGTATTGTCCTGTGTATGGGGGTATTGTCCTGTGTATGGGGGTATTGTCCTGTGTATGGGGGTATTGTCCTGTGTATGGAGGTATTGTTCTGTACATGGGGGTATTGTTCTGTACATGGGGGTATTGTCCTGTGTATAGGGTGTATTGTCCTGTGTATGGGGTGTATTGTCCTGTGTATGGGGGTATTGTCCTGTGTATGGGGGTATTGTCCTGTGTATGGGGGTATTCTTCTGTACATGGGGGTATTGTTCTGTACATGGGGGTATTGTCCTGTGTATGGGAGTATTGTTCTGTGTATGGGGGTATTGTCCTGTGTATGGGGGGTATTGTTCTGTGTATGGGGGTATTGTTCTGTGTATGGGGGTATTGCCCTGTGTATGGGGGTATTGTCCTGTGTATGGGGGTATTGTCCTGTGTATGGGGGTATTCTTCTGTACATGGGGGTATTGTTCTGTACATGGGGGTATTGTCCTGTGTATGGGAGTATTGTTCTGTGTATGGGGGTATTGTCCTGTGTATGGGGGTATTGTTCTGTGTATGGGGGTATTGTTCTGTGTATGGGGGTATTGCCCTGTGTATGGGGGTATTGTCCTATGTATGGGCGTATTGTCCTGTGTATGGGGGTATTGTCCTGTGTATGGGGGTATTGTCCTGTGTATGGGGGGTATTGTCCTATGTATGGGCGTATTGTCCTGTGTATGGGGGTATTGTCCTATGTATGGGGGGTATTGTCCTATGTATGGGCGTATTGTCCTGTGTATGGGGGTATTGTCCTGTGTATGGGGGGTATTGTCCTATGTATGGGCGTATTGTCCTGTGTATGGGGGTATTGTCCTGTGTATGGGGCGTATTGTCCTGTGTATGGGGGTATTGTCCTGTGTATGGGGGTATTGTACTATGTATGGGCGTATTGTCCTGTGTATGGGGGTATTGTCCTGTGTATGGGGGTATTGTCCTGTGTATGGGGTGTATTGTCCTGTGTATGGGGGTATTGTCCTGTGTATGGGGGTATTGTCCTGTGTATGGGGGTATTGTTCTGTACATGGGGGTATTGTTCTGTACATGGGGGTATTGTCCTGTGTATGGGGTGTATTGTCCTGTGTATGGGGGTATTGTCCTGTGTATGGGGGTATTGTCCTGTGTATGGGGGTATTGTTCTGTACATGGGGGTATTGTCCTGTGTATGGGAGTATTGTTCTGTGTATGGGGGTATTGTCCTGTGTATGGGGGGTATTGTTCTGTGTATGGGGGTATTGTCCTATGTATGGGGGTATTGTCCTGTGTATGGGGGTATTGTCCTCTCTGTGTATGGGGGTATTGTCCTATGTATGGGGGTATTGTCCTATGTATGGGGGTATTGTCCTGTGTATGGGGGTATTGTCCTGTGTATGGGGGTATTGTCCTGTGTATGGGGGTATTGTTCTGTGTATGGGGGTATTGTCCTGTGTATGGGGGTATTGTCCTGTGTATGGAGGTATTGTCCTCTCTGTTTATGGGGTGTATTGTCCTGTGTATGGGGGTATTGTTCTGTGTATGGGGGTATTGTCCTGTATATGGGGTATTGTTCTGTGTATGGGGGTATTGTCCTGTATATGGGGGTATTGTCCTTTGTATGGGGGTATTGTTCTGTGTATGGGGGTATTGTCCTGTATATGGGGGTATTGTCCTGTGTATGGGGGTATTGTCCTGTGTATGAGGGTATTGTCCTGTGTATGGGGGTATTGTCCTGTGTATGGGGGTATTGTTCTGTGTATGGGGGTATTGTCCTGTGTATGGGGGTATTGTTCTGTGTATGGGGGTATTGTCCTGTGTATGGGGGTATTGTCCTGTGTATGGGGGTATTGTTCTGTGTATGAGGGTATTGTTCTGTGTATGGGGGTATTGTTCTGTGTATGAGGGTATTGTTCTGTGTATGGGGGTATTGTCCTGTGTATGGGGGTATTGTCCTGTGTATGGGGGTATTGTCCTGTGTATGGGGGTATTGTTCTGTGTATGGGGGTATTGTCCTGTGTATGGGAGTATTGTCCTGTGTATGGGGGTATTGTCCTGTGTATGGGGGTATTGTCCTGTGTATGGGGGTATTGTCCTGTGTATGGGGGTATTGTCCTCTCTGTGTATGGGGGTATTGTCCTGTGTATGGGGGGTATTGTCCTCTCTGTGTATGGGGTGTATTGTCCTGTGTATGGGGGTATTGTTCTGTGTATGGGGGTATTGTCCTGTATATGGGGTTATTGTTCTGTGTATGGGGGTATTGTCCTGTATATGGGGGTATTGTCCTGTGTATGGTGGTATTGTTCTGTGTATGGGGGTATTGTCCTGTGTATGGGGGTATTGTCCTGTGTATGGGGGTATTGTCCTCTCTGTGTATGGGGTGTATTGTCCTGTGTATGGGGGTATTGTTCTGTGTATGGGGGTATTGTCCTGTATATGGAGGTATTGTCCTGTATATGGGGGTATTGTCCTGTGTATGGGGGTATTTTCCTGTGTATGGGGATATTGTCCTGTGTATGGGGGGTATTGTCCTGTGTATGGGGGTATTGTCCTGTGTATGGGGGGTATTGTTCTGTGTATGGGGGTATTGTCCTGTGTATGGGGGTATTGTCCTGTGTATGGGGGGTATTGTCCCCTGTATGGGGGTATTGTCCTGTGTATGGGGGTATTGTTCTGTGTATGGAGGTATTGTCCTGTATATGGGGGTATTGTCCTGTGTATGGGGGTATTGTCCTGTGTATGGGGATATTGTCCTGTGTATGGGGATATTGTCCTGTGTATGGGGGGTATTGTCCTGTGTATGGGGGTATTGTCCTGTGTATGGGGGTATTGTCCTGTATATGGAGGTATTGTCCTGTATATGGGGGTATTGTCCTGTGTATGGGGGTATTGTCCTGTGTATGGGGATATTGTCCTGTGTATGGGGGTATTGTCCTGTGTATGGGGATATTGTCCTGTGTATGGGGGGTATTGTCCTGTGTATGGGGGTATTGTCCTGTGTATGGGGGGTATTGTTCTGTGTATGGGGGTATTGTCCTGTGTATGGGGGTATTGTCCTGTGTATGGGGGGTATTGTCCCCTGTATGGGGGTATTGTCCTGTGTATGGGGGGTATTGTTCTGTGTATGGGGGTATTGTCCTGTGTATGGGGGTATTGTCCTGTGTATGGAGGTATTGCCCTGTGTATGGGGGGTATTGTTCTGTGTATGGGGGTATTGTCCTGTGTATGGGGGTATTGTCCTGTGTATGGGGGTATTGTCCTGTGTATGGGGGTATTGTTCTGTGTATGGGGGGTATTGTCCTGTGTATGGGGGTATTGTCCTGTGTATGGGGGGTATTGTCCTGTGTATGGGGGTATTGTCCTGTGTATGGGGGTATTGTCCTGTGTATGGGGGGTATTGTCCTGTGTATGGGGGTATTGTCCTGTGTATGGGGGTATTGTTCTGTGTATGGGGGTATTGTCTTGTGTATGGGGGGTATTGTCCTGTGTATGAGGGTATTGCCCTGTGTATGGGGGAATTGTTCTGTGTATGGGGGTATTGTCCTGTGTATGAGGGTATTGTTCTGTGTATGAGGGTATTGTTCTGTGTATGGGGGTATTGTCCTGTGTATGGGGGTATTGTCCTGTGTATGATGGTATTGTTCTGTGTATGAGGGTATTGTCCTGTGTATGGGGGTATTGTCCTGTGTATGGGGGTATTGTTCTGTGTATGGGGGTATTGTCCTGTGTATGGGGGTATTGTCCTGTGTATGAGGGTATTGTTCTGTGTATGAGGGTATTGTTCTGTGTATGGGGGTATTGTCCTGTGTATGGGGGTATTGTCCTGTGTATGATGGTATTGTTCTGTGTATGAGGGTATTGTCCTGTGTATGAGGGTATTGTCCTGTGTATGGGGGTATTGTTCTGTGTATGGGGGTATTGTCCTGTGTATGGAGGTATTGTCCTGTGTATGGAGGTATTGTCCTCTCTGTGTATGGGGGTATTGTCCTGTGTATGGGGGTATTGTTCTGTGTATGGGGGTATTGTCTTGTGTATGGGGGGTATTGTCCTGTGTATGAGGGTATTGCCCTGTGTATGGGGGTATTGTTCTGTGTATGGGGGTATTGTCTTGTGTATGGGGGGTATTGTCCTGTGTATGAGGGTATTGCCCTGTGTATGGGGGTATTGTCCTGTGTATGGGGGTATTGTCCTGTGTATGAGGGTATTGTTCTGTGTATAAGGGTATTGTTCTGTGTATGGGGGTATTGTCCTGTGTATGGGGGTATTGTCCTGTGTATGGGGGTATTGTCCTCTCTGTGTATGGGGTGTATTGTCCTGTGTATGGGGGTATTGTTCTGTGTATGGGGGTATTGTCCTGTATATGGGGGTATTGTTCTGTGTATGGGGGTATTGTCCTGTATATGGGGGTATTGTCCTGTGTATGGTGGTATTGTTCTGTGTATGGGGGTATTGTCCTGTGTATGGGGGTATTGTCCTGTGTATGGGGGTATTGTCCTGTGTATGGGGGTATTGTCCTGTGTATGGGGGTATTGTCCTCTCTGTGTATGGGGTGTATTGTCCTGTGTATGGGGGTATTGTTCTGTGTATGGGGGTATTGACCTGTATATGGAGGTATTGTCCTGTATATGGGGGTATTGTCCTGTGTATGGGGTATTGTCCTGTGTATGGGGATATTGTCCTGTGTATGGGGGGTATTGTCCTGTGTATGGGGGTATTGTCCTGTGTATGGGGGGTATTGTTCTGTGTATGGGGGTATTGTCCTGTGTATGGGGGTATTGTCCTGTGTATGGGGGGTATTGTCCCCTGTATGGGGGTATTGTCCTGTGTATGGGGGTATTGTTCTGTGTATGGAGGTATTGTTCTGTGTATGGGGGTATTGTCCTGTGTGTGGGGGTATTGTCCTGTGTATGGAGGTATTGTCCTGTGTATGGGGGTATTGTTCTGTGTATGGGGGTATTGTCCTGTGTATGGGGGTATTGTTCTGTGTATGGGGGTATTGTTCTGTGTATGGGGGTATTGTCCTGTGTATGGGGGTATTGTTCTGTGTATGGGGGTATTGTTCTGTGTATGGAGGTATTGTTCTGTGTATGGGGGTATTGTCCTGTGTGTGGGGGTATTGTCCTGTGTATGGAGGTATTGTCCTGTGTATGGGGGTATTGTTCTGTGTATGGGGGTATTGTCCTGTGTATGGAGGTATTGTCCTGTGTATGGAGGTATTGTTCTGTGTATGGGGGTATTGTCCTGTGTATGGGGGTATTGTTCTGTGTATGGGGGTATTGTTCTGTGTATGGGGGTATTGTCCTGTGTATGGGGGTATTGTCCTGTGTATGGGGGTATTGTCCTGTGTATGGGGGTATTGTCCTGTGTATGGGGGTATTGTCCTGTGTATGGGGGGTATTGTCCTGTGTATGGGGGTATTGTCCTGTGTATGGGGGTATTGTTCTGTGTATGGGGGTATTGTCCTGTCTATGGGGGTATTGTCCTGTGTATGGGGGTATTGTCCTGTGTATGGTGGTATTGTCCTGTGTATGGGGGTATTGTCCTGTGTATGGGGGTATTGTCCTGTGTATGGAGGTATTGTCCTGTGTATGGGGTATTGTCCTGTGTATGGGGGTATTGTCCTGTGTATGGGGGGTATTGTCCTGTGTATGGGGGGTATTGTCCTGTGTATGGAGGTATTGTCCTGTGTATGGGGTTATTGTTCTGTGTATGAAGGTATTGTCCTGTGTATGGGGGTATTGTCCTGTGTATGGGGGTATTGTTCTGTGTATGGGGGTATTGTCCTGTGTATGGGGGTATTGTCCTGTGTATGGGGGTATTGTCCTGTGTATGGGGGGTATTGTCCTGTGTATGGGAGTATTGTCCTGTGTATGGGGGGTATTGTCCTGTGTATGGGGGTATTGTCCTGTGTATGGGGGTATTGTCCTGTGTATGGGGGGTATTGTCCTGTGTATGGGGGTATTGTCCTGTGTATGGAGGTATTGTCCTGTGTATGGGGGTATTGTTCTGTGTATGGGGGTATTGTTCTGTGTATGGAGGTATTGTCCTGTGTATGGGGGTATAGTCCTGTGTATGGGGGTATTGTTCTGTGTATGGGGGGTATTGTCCTGTGTATGGGGGTATTGTCCTGTGTATGGGGGTATTGTTCTGTGTATGGGGGTATTGTCCTGTGTATGGGGGTATTGTTCTGTGTATGGGGGTATTGTTCTGTGTATGGAGGTATTCTCCTGTGTATGGGGGTATAGTCCTGTGTATGGGGGTATTGTTCTGTGTATGGGGGGTATTGTCCTGTGTATGGGGGTATTGTCCTGTGTATGGGGTATTGTTCTGTGTATGGGGGTATTGTCCTGTGTATAGGGGTATTGTCCTGTGTATGGGGGTATTGTCCTGTGTATGGGAGTATTGTCCTGTGTATGGAGGTATTGTCCTGTGTATGGGGGTATTGTCCTGTGTATGGGGGTATTGTCCGGTGTATGGGGGGTATTGTCCTGTGTATGGGGGTATTGTCCTGTGTATGGGAGTATTGTCCTGTGTATGGAGGTATTGTCCTGTGTATGGGGGTATCGTCCTGTGTATGGGGGTATCGTCCTGTGTATGGGGGTATTGTCCTGTGTATGGGGGTATTGTCCTGTGTATGGGGGTATTGTCCTGTGTATGGGGGTATTGTCCTGTGCATGGGGGTATTGTCCTGTGTATGGGGGTATTGTCCCCTGTATGGGGGTATTGTCCTGTGTATGGGGGTATCGTTCTGTGTATGGGGGTATTGTCCTGTGTATGGGGGTATTGTCCTGTGTATGGGGGGTATTTTCCTGTGTATGGGGGTATTGTCCCGTGTATGAGGGTATTGCCCTGTGTATGGAGGTATTGTCCTGTGTATGGGGGTATTTTCCTGTGTATGGGGGTATTGTCCTGTGTATGGGGGTATTGTCCTGTGTATGGGGGGTATTGTCCGATGTATGGGAGTATTGTCCTGTGTATGGGGGTATTGTCCTGTGTATGGGGGTATTGTCCTGTGTATGGAGGTATTGTCCTGTGTATGGGGGTATTTTCCTGTGTATGGGGGTATTGTCCTGTGTATGGGGGGTATTGTCCTCTCTGTGTATGGGGGTATTGTCCTCTCTGTGTATGGGGGTATTGTCCTGTGTATGGGGGGTATTGTCCTCTCTGTGTATGGGGGTATTGTCCTGTGTATGGGGGTATTGTCCTGTGTATGGGGGGTATTGTCCTGTGTATGGGGGTATTGTCCTGTGTATGGGGGTATTGTCCTGTGTATGGGGGTATTGTCCTCTCTGTGTATGGGGGTATTGTCCTGTGTATGGGGGTATTGTCCTGTGTATGGGGGGTATTGTCCTGTGTATGGGGGTATTGTCCTGTGTATGGGGGTATTGTCCTCTCTGTGTATGGGGGTATTGTCCTCTCTGTGTATGGGGGTATTGTCCTGTGTATGGGGTGTATTGTCCTGTGTATGGGGGTATTGTTCTGTGTATGGGGGTATTGTCCTGTATATGGGGGTATTGTTCTGTGTATGGGGGTATTGTCCTGTATATGGGGGTATTGTCCTGTGTATGGTGGTATTGTTCTGTGTATGGGGGTATTGTCCTGTGTATGGGGGTATTGTCCTCTCTGTGTATGGGGTGTATTGTCCTGTGTATGGGGGTATTGTTCTGTGTATGGGGGTATTGTCCTGTATATGGAGGTATTGTCCTGTATATGGGGGTATTGTCCTGTGTATGGGGGTATTGTCCTGTGTATGGGGATATTGTCCTGTGTATGGGGGGTATTGTCCTGTGTATGGGGGTATTGTCCTGTGTATGGGGGGTATTGTTCTGTGTATGGGGGTATTGTCCTGTGTATGGGGGTATTGTCCTGTGTATGGGGGGTATTGTCCCCTGTATGGGGGTATTGTCCTGTGTATGGGGGTATTGTTCTGTGTATGGAGGTATTGTCCTGTGTATGGGGGTATTGCCCTGTGTATGGGGGTATTGTTCTGTGTATGGGGGTATTGTCCTGTGTATGGGAGTATTGTCCTGTGTATGGAGGTATTGTCCTGTGTATGGGGTTATTGTTCTGTGTATGGGGGTATTGTCCTGTGTATGGGGGTATTGTCCTGTGTATGGGGGTATTGTCCTGTGTATGGGGGGTATTGTCCTGTGTATGGGGGTATTGTCCTGTGTATGGGGGTATTGTTCTGTGTATGGGGGTATTGTCTTGTGTATGGGGGGTATTGTCCTGTGTATGAGGGTATTGCCCTGTGTATGGGGGTATTGTCCTGTGTATGGGGGTATTGTCCTGTGTATGGAGGTATTGTCCTGTGTATGGGGGTATTGTCCTGTGTATGGGGGTATTGTCCTGTGTATGGGGGGTATTGTCCTGTGTATGGGGGTATTGTCTTGTGTATGGGGGGTATTGTCCTGTGTATGGGGGTATTGTCCTGTGTATGGGGGTATTGTCCTGTGTATGGGGGGTATTGTCCTGTGTATGGGGGGTATTGTCCTGTGTATGGAGGTATTGTCCTGTGTATGGGGGTATTGTCCTGTGTATGGGGGTATTGTCCTGTGTATGGGGGTATTGTCCTGTGTATGGGGGGTATTGTCCTGTGTATGGGGGGTATTGTCCTGTGTATGGAGGTATTGTCCTGTGTATGGGGGTATTGTCCTGTGTATGGGGGTATTGTCCTGTGTATGGGGGTATTGTTCTGTGTATGGGGGTATTGTCCTGTGTATGGGGTTATTGTCCTGTGTATGGGGGGTATTGTCCTGTGTATGGGGGTATTGTCCTGTGTATGGGGGTATTGTCCTGTGTATGGGGGGTATTGTCCTGTGTATGGGGGTATTGTCCTGTGTATGGAGGTATTGTCCTGTGTATGGGGGTATTGTTCTGTGTATGGGGGTATTGTCCTGTGTATGGGGGTATTGTCCTGTGTATGGGGGCATTGTTCTGTGTATGGGGGTATTGTCCTGTGTATGGGAGTATTGTCCTGTGTATGGAGGTATTGTCCTGTGTATGGGGGTATTGTCCGGTGTATGGGGGGTATTGTCCTGTGTATGGGGGTATTGTCCTGTGTATGGGAGTATTGTCCTGTGTATGGGGGTATTGTCCTGTGTATGGGGGTATTGTCCTGTGTATGGGGGTATTGTCCTGTGTATGGGAGTATTGTCCTGTGTATGGGGGTATTGTCCTGTGTATGGGGGTATTGTCCTGTGCATGGGGGTATTGTCCTGTGTATGGGGGTATTGTCCCCTGTATGGGGGTATTGTCCTGTGTATGGGGGTATCGTTCTGTGTATGGGGGTATTGTCCTGTGTATGGGGGTATTGTCCTGTGTATGGGGGTATTGTCCCGTGTATGGGGGTATTGTCCTGTGTATGGGGGTATTGTCCTGTGTATGGGGGTATTGTCCCGTGTATGGGGGTATTGCCCTGTGTATGGAGGTATTGTCCTGTGTATGGGGGTATTGTCCTGTGTATGGGGGTATTGTCCTTTGTATGGGGGGTATTGTCCGATGTATGGGAGTATTGTCCTGTGTATGGGGGTATTGTCCTGTGTATGGGGGTATTGTCCTGTGTATGGGGGGTATTGCCCTGTGTATGGGGGTATTGTCCTGTGTATGGGGGTATTGTCCTGTGTATGGGGGTATTGTCCTGTGTATGGGGTGTATTGTCCGATGTATGGGAGTATTGTCCTGTGTATGGGGGTATTGCCCTGTGTATGGGGGTATTGTCCTGTGTATGGGGGTATTGTCCTGTGTATGGGGGGTATTGCCCTGTGTATGGGGGTATTGTCCTGTGTATGGGGGTATTGTCCTGTGTATGGGGGGTATTGTCCTGTGTATGGGGGTATTGTCCTGTGTATGGGGGTATTGTCCTGTGTATGGGGGGTATTGTCCGATGTATGGGAGTATTGTCCTGTGTATGGGGGTATTGTCCTGTGTATGGGGGTATTGTCCTGTGTATGGGGGTATTGTCCTGTGTATGGGGGGTATTGCCCTGTGTATGGCGGTATTGTCCTGTGTATGGGGGTATTGTCCTGTGTATGGGGGTATTGTCCTGTGTATGGGGTGTATTGTCCGATGTATGGGAGTATTGTCCTGTGTATGGGGGTATTGTCCTGTGTATGTGGGTATTGTCCTGTGTATGGGGGTATTGTCCTGTGTATGGGGGTATTGTCCTGTGTATGGGGTTATTGTCCTGTGTATGGGGGGTATTGTCCGATGTATGGGAGTATTGTCCTGTGTATGGGGGTATTGTCCTGTGTATGGGGGTATTGTCCTGTGTATGGGGGTATTGTTCTGTGTATGGGGGTATTGTCCTGTGTATGGGGGTATTGTTCTGTGTATGGGGGTATTGTCCTGTGTATGGAGGTATTGTCCTGTGTATGAGGGTATTGCCCTGTGTATGGAGGTATTGTCCTGTGTATGGGGGTATTGTCCTGTGTATGGGGGTATTGTCCTGTGTATGGGGGTATTGTTCTGTGTATGGGGGTATTGTCCTGTGTATGAGGGTATTGCCCTGTGTATGGAGGTATTGTCCTGTGTATGGGGGTATTGTTCTGTGTATGGGGGGTATTGTCCTGTGTATGGGGGGTATTGTCCGATGTATGGGAGTATTGTCCTGTGTATGGGGGTATTGTCCTGTGTATGGAGGTATTGTCCTGTGTATGGGGGTATTGTTCTGTGTATGGGGGTATTGTCCTGTGTATGGAGGTATTGTTCTGTGTATGGGGGGTATTGTCCTGTGTATGGGGGGTATTGTCCGATGTATGGGAGTATTGTCCTGTGTATGGGGGTATTGTCCTGTGTATGGAGGTATTTTCCTGTGTATGGGGGTATTGTTCTGTGTATGGGGGGTATTGTCCTGTGTATGGGGGGTATTGTCCGATGTATGGGAGTATTGTCCTGTGTATGGGGGTATTGTTCTGTGTATGGAGGTATTGTCCTGTGTATGGGGGTATTGTTCTGTGTATGGGGGTATTGTCCTGTGTATGGGGGTATTGTTCTGTGTATGGGGGTATTGTCCTGTGTATGGAGGTATTGTCCTGTGTATGGGGGTATTGTCCTGTGTATGGGGGTATTGTCCTGTGTATGGAGGTATTGTCCTGTGTATGGGGGTATTGTTCTGTGTATGGGGGTATTGTCCTGTGTATGGGGGTATTGTCCTGTGTATGGGGGTATTGTTCTGTGTATGGGGGTATTGTCCTGTGTATGGGGGTATTGTTCTGTGTATGGGGGTATTGTCCTGTGTATGGAGGTATTGTCCTGTGTATGAGGGTATTGCCCTGTGTATGGAGGTATTGTCCTGTGTATGGGGGTATTGTCCTGTGTATGGGGGTATTGTCCTGTGTATGGGGGTATTGTCCTGTGTATGGGGGTATTGTTCTGTGTATGGGGGTATTGTCCTGTGTATGAGGGTATTGCCCTGTGTATGGAGGTATTGTTCTGTGTATGGGGGTATTGTTCTGTGTATGGGGGTATTGTCCTGTGTATGGGGGTATTGTCCTGTGTATGGGGGTATTGTTCTGTGTATGGGGGTATTGTCCTGTGTATGGGGGTATTGTTCTGTGTATGGGGGTATTGTCCTGTGTATGGGGGTATTGTCCTGTGTATGGGGGTATTGTCCTGTGTATGGGGGTATTGTTCTGTGTATGGGGGTATTGTCCTGTGTATGGAGGTATTGTTCTGTGTATGGGGGTATTGTCCTGTGTATGGAGGTATTGTTCTGTGTATGGGGGTATTGTCCTGTGTATGGGGGTATTGTCCTGTGTATGGGGGTATTGTCCTGTGTATGGGGGGTATTGTCCTGTGTATGGGGGGTATTGTCCTGTGTATGGGGGTATTGTCCTGTGTATGGGGGTATTGTCCTGTGTATGGAGGTATTGTTCTGTGTATGGGGGATATTGTCCTGTGTATGGAGGTATTGTTCTGTGTATGGGGGTATTGTCCTGTGTATGGGGGTATTGTCCTGTGTATGGAGGTATTGTTCTGTGTATGGGGGTATTGTCCTGTGTATGGGGGTATTGTCCTGTGTATGGAGGTATTGTTCTGTGTATGGGGGTATTGTCCTGTGTATGGGGGTATTGTCCTGTGTATGGGGGTATTGTCCTGTGTATGGGGGTATTGTCCTGTGCATGGGGGTATTGTTCTGTGTATGAGGGTATTGCCCTGTGTATGGGGGTATTGTCCTGTGTATGGGGGTATTGTCCTGTGTATGGGGGTATTGTTCTGTGTATGGGGGATATTGTCCTGTGTATGAGGGTATTGCCCTGTGTATGGAGGTATTGTCCTGTGTATGGGGGTATTGTTCTATGTATGGGGGGTATTGTCCTGTGTATGAGGGTATTGTCCTGTGTATGGGGGTATTGTCCTGTGTATGGGGGTATTGTTCTGTGTATGGGGGTATTGTCCTGTGTATGGGGGTATTGTTCTGTGTATGGGGGTATTGTCCTGTGTATGGAGGTATTGTCCTGTGTATGGGGGTATTGTCCTGTGTATGGGGGTATTGTCCTGTGTATGGGGGTATTGTCCTGTGTATGGGGGGTATTGCCCTGTGTATGGGGGTATTGTCCTGTGTATGGGGGTATTGTCCTGTGTATGGGGGTATTGTCCTGTGTATGGGGTGTATTGTCCGATGTATGGGAGTATTGTCCTGTGTATGGGGGTATTGTCCTGTGTATGGGGGTATTGTCCTGTGTATGGGGGTATTGTCCTGTGTATGGGGTTATTGTCCTGTGTATGGGGGGTATTGTCCGATGTATGGGAGTATTGTCCTGTGTATGGGGGTATTGTCCTGTGTATGGGGGTATTGTCCTGTGTATGGGGGTATTGTTCTGTGTATGGGGGTATTGTCCTGTGTATGGGGGTATTGTTCTGTGTATGGGGGTATTGTCCTGTGTATGGAGGTATTGTCCTGTGTATGAGGGTATTGCCCTGTGTATGGAGGTATTGTCCTGTGTATGGGGGTATTGTCCTGTGTATGGGGGTATTGTCCTGTGTATGGGGGTATTGTTCTGTGTATGGGGGTATTGTCCTGTGTATGAGGGTATTGCCCTGTGTATGGAGGTATTGTCCTGTGTATGGGGGTATTGTCCTGTGTATGGGGGTATTGTCCTGTGTATGGGGGTATTGTTCTGTGTATGGGGGGTATTGTCCTGTGTATGAGGGTATTGCCCTGTGTATGGAGGTATTGTCCTGTGTATGGGGGTATTGTCCTGTGTATGGGGATATTGTTCTGTGTATGGGGGTATTCTCCTGTATATGGGGGTATTGTTCTGTGTATGGGGGTATTGTCCTGTGTATGGAGGTATTGTTCTGTGTATGGGGGTATTGTCCTGTGTATGGAGGTATTGTTCTGTGTATGGGGGTATTGTCCTGTGTATGGGGGTATTGTCCTGTGTATGGAGGTATTGTTCTGTGTATGGGGGATATTGTCCTGTGTATGGAGGTATTGTTCTGTGTATGGGGGTATTGTCCTGTGTATGGGGGTATTGTCCTGTGTATGGGGGTATTGTCCTGTGCATGGGGGTATTGTTCTGTGTATGAGGGTATTGCCCTGTGTATGGGGGTATTGTCCTGTGTATGGGGGTATTGTCCTGTGTATGGGGGTATTGTCCTGTGTATGGGGGTATTGTTCTGTGTATGGGGGGTATTGTCCTGTGTATGAGGGTATTGCCCTGTGTATGGAGGTATTGTCCTGTGTATGGGGGTATTGTTCTATGTATGGGGGGTATTGTCCTGTGTATGAGGGTATTGTCCTGTGTATGGGGGTATTGTCCTGTGTATGGGGGTATTGTCCTGTGTATGGGGGTATTGTTCTATGTATGGGGGGTATTGTCCTGTGTATGGGGGTATTGTTCTGTGTATGGGGGGTATTGTCCTGTGTATGAGGGTATTGCCCTGTGTATGGAGGTATTGTCCTGTGTATGGGGGGTATTGTCCTGTGTATGGGGGGTATTGTCCTGTGTATGAGGGTATTGTCCTGTGTATGGGGGTATTGTCCTGTGTATGGGGGTATTGTCCTGTGTATGGAGGTATTGTCCTGTGTATGGGGGTATTGTTCTGTGTATGGGGGTATTGTCCTGTGTATGCAGGTATTTTCCTGTGTATGGGGGTATTGTCCTGTGTATGGAGGTATTGTCCTGTGTATGGGGGTATTGTTCTGTGTATGGGGGTATTGTCCTGTGTATGGGGGTATTGTCCTGTGTATGGGGGTATTGTTCTGTGTATGGGGGGTATTGTCCTGTGTATGAGGGTATTGTCCTGTGTATGGGGGTATTGTCCTGTGTATGGGGGTATTGTCCTGTGTATGGGGGTATTGTTCTGTGTATGGGGGTATTGTCCTGTGTATGGGGGTATTGTTCTGTGTATGGGGGTATTGTCCTGTGTATGGAGGTATTGTCCTGTGTATGGGGGGTATTGTCCTGTGTATGGGGGTATTGTCCTGTGTATGGGGGGTATTGTCCTGTGTATGGGGGGTATTGTTCTGTGTATGGAGGTATTGTCCTGTGTATGGAGGTGTTGTTCTGTGTATGGGGGTATTGTCCTGTGTATGGGGGTATTGTCCTGTGTATGGGGGGTATTGTCCCGTGTATGGAGGTGTTGTTCTGTGTATGGGGGTATTGTCCTGTGTATGGGGGTATTGCTCTGTGTATGGGGGTATTGTCCTGTGTATGGGGGGTATTGTCCTGTGTATGGGGGTATTGTCCTGTGTATGGGGTGTATTGTCCTGTGTATGGGGGTATTGTCCTGTGTATGGGGGTATTGTTCTGTGTATGGGGGTATTGCTCTGTGTATGGGGGTATTGTTCTGTGTATGGAGGTATTGTCCTGTGTATGGAGGTGTTGTTCTGTGTATGGGGGTATTGTCCTGTGTATGGGGGTATTGCTCTGTGTATGGGGGTATTGTCCTGTGTATGGGGGGTATTGTCCTGTGTATGGGGGTATTGTCCTGTGTATGGGGTGTATTGTCCTGTGTATGGGGGTATTGTCCTGTGTATGGGGGTATTGTCCTGTGTATGAGGGTATTGTTCTGTGTATGGGGGTATTGTCCTGTGTATGGAGGTGTTGTTCTGTGTATGGGGGTATTGTCCTGTGTATGGGGGTATTGTCCTGTGTATGGGGGTATTGTCCTGTGTATGGGGGTATCGTCCTGTGTATGGGGGTATCGTCCTGTGTATGGGGGTATCGTCCTGTGTATGGAGGTATTGTCCTGTGTATGGGGGTATTGTTCTTTGTATGGGGGGTATTGTCCTGTGTATGGAGGTGTTGTTCTGTGTATGGGGGTATTGTCCTGTGTATGGAGGTGTTGTTCTGTGTATGGGGGTATTGTCCTGTGTATGGGGGTATTGTCCTGTGTATGGGGGTATTGTCCTGTGTATGGGGGTATTGTCCTGTGTATGGGGGGTATTGTCCTGTGTATGGAGGTATTGTTCTGTGTATGGGGGTATTGTCCTGTGTATGGAGGTGTTGTTCTGTGTATGGGGGTATTGTCCTGTGTATGGGAGTATTGTCCTGTGTATGGGGGTATTGTCCTGTGTATGGGGGTATTGTCCTGTGTATGGGGGTATCGTCCTGTGTATGGGGGGTATTGTTCTGTGTATGGGGGTATTGTCCTTTGTATGGGGGTATTGTCCTGTGTATGGGGTATTGTCCTGTGTATGGGGGGTATTGTCCTGTGTATGGGGGTATTGTCCTGTGTATGGAGGTATTGTCCTGTGTATGGGGGTATTGTTCTGTGTATGGGGGGTATTGTTCTGTGTATGGGGGTATTGTCCTGTGTATGGGGGTATTGTCCTGTGTATGGGGGTATTGCCCTGTGTATGGGGGTATTGTCCTGTGTATGTGGGTATTGTCCTGTGTATGGGGGTATTGTTCTGTGTATGGGGGGTATTGTTCTGTGTATGGGGGTATTGTCCTGTGTATGGGGGTATTGTCCTGTGTATGGGGGTATTGCCCTGTGTATGGGGGTATTGTCCTGTGTATGGGGGGTATTGCCCTGTGTATGGGGCTATTGTCCTGTGTATGGGGGTATTGTAATGTGTATGGGGGTATTGTTCTGTGTATGGGGGGTATTGTTCTGTGTATGGGGGTATTGTCCTGTGTATGGGGGTATTGTTCTGTGTATGGGGGGTATTGTTCTGTGTATGGGGGTATTGTCCTGTGTATGGGGGTATTGTCCTGTGTATGGGGGGTATTGTCCAATGTATGGGAGTATTGTCCTGTGTATGGGGGTATTGTCCTGTGTATGGGGGTATTGTCCTGTGTATGGGGGTATTGTCCTGTGTATGGGGGTATTGCCCTGTGTATGGGGGTATTGTCCTGTGTATGGGGGTATTGCCCTGTGTATGGGGGTATTGTCCTGTGTATGGGGGTATTGTCCTGTGTATGGGGGTATTGTCCTGTGTATGGGGTGTATTGTCCGATGTATGGGAGTATTGTCCTGTGTATGGGGGTATTGTCCTGTGTATGGGGGTATTGTCCTGTGTATGGGGGTATTGTCCTGTGTATGGGGGGTATTGTCCGATGTATGGGAGTATTGTCCTGTGTATGGGGGTATTGTCCTGTGTATGGGGGTATTGTCCTGTGTATGGGGGTATTGTTCTGTGTATGGGGGTATTGTCCTGTGTATGGGGGTATTGTTCTGTGTATGGGGGTATTGTCCTGTGTATGGAGGTATTGTCCTGTGTATGAGGGTATTGCCCTGTGTATGGAGGTATTGTCCTGTGTATGGGGGTATTGTCCTGTGTATGGGGGTATTGTCCTGTGTATGGGGGTATTGTCCTGTGTATGGGGGTATTGTTCTGTGTATGGGGGTATTGTCCTGTGTATGGGGGTATTGTTCTGTGTATGGGGGTATTGTTCTGTGTATGGGGGTATTGTCCTGTGTATGGGGGTATTGTCCTGTGTATGGGGGTATTGTCCTGTGTATGGGGGTATTGTTCTGTGTATGGGGGTATTGTCCTGTGTATGGAGGTATTGTCCTGTGTATGAGGGTATTGCCCTGTGTATGGAGGTATTGTCCTGTGTATGGGGGTATTGTCCTGTGTATGGGGGTATTGTCCTGTGTATGGGGGTATTGTCCTGTGTATGGAGGTATTGTCCTGTGTATGAGGGTATTGCCCTGTGTATGGAGGTATTGTCCTGTGTATGGGGGTATTGTCCTGTGTATGGGGGTATTGTCCTGTGTATGGGGGTATTGTCCTGTGTATGGGGGTATTGTCCTGTGTATGGGGGTATTGTCCTGTGTATGGGGGTATTGTTCTGTGTATGGGGGTATTGTCCTGTGTATGGAGGTATTGTCCTGTGTATGGAGGTATTGTCCTGTGTATGGGGGTATTGTCCTGTGTATGAGGGTATTGTCCTGTGTATGGGGGTATTGTCCTGTGTATGGGGGTATTGTCCTGTGTATGGGGGTATTGTCCTGTGTATGGGGGTATTGTCCTGTGTATGGGGGGTATTGCCCTGTGTATGGGAGTATTGTCCTGTGTATGGGGAGTATTGTCCTGTGTATGAGGGTATTGCCCTGTGTATGGAGGTATTGTCCTGTGTATGGGGGTATTGTCCTGTGTATGGGGGTATTGTCCTGTGTATGGGGCTATTGTTCTGTGTATGGGGGGTATTGTCCTGTGTACGAGGGTATTGCCCTGTGTATGGAGGTATTGTCCTGTGTATGGGGGTATTGTCCTGTGTATGGGGGTATTGTCCTGTGTATGGGGATATTGTTCTGTGTATGGGGGTATTGTCCTGTGTATGGGGGTATTGTTCTGTGTATGGGGGTATTGTCCTGTGTATGGAGGTATTGTCCTGTGTATGGGGTTATTGTCCTGTGTATGGGGGGTATTGTCCTGTGTATGGGGGTATTGTCCTGTGTATGGGGTTATTGTCCTGTGTATGGGGGGTATTGTCCGATGTATGGGGGTAATGTCCTGTGTATGGGGGTATTGTCCTGTGTATGGGGGGTATTGTCCTGTGTATGGGGGTATTGTCCTGTGTATGGGGTTATTGTCCTGTGTATGGGGGGTATTGTCCGATGTATGGGAGTATTGTCCTGTGTATGGGGGTATTGTCCTGTGTATGGGGGTATTGTCCTGTGTATGGGGGTATTGTTCTGTGTATGGGGGTATTGTCCTGTGTATGGGGGTATTGTTCTGTGTATGGGGGTATTGTCCTGTGTATGGGGGTATTGTCCTGTGTATGGGGGTATTGTCCTGTGTATGGGGGTATTGTCCTGTGTATGGAGGTATTGTCCTGTGTATGAGGGTATTGCCCTGTGTATGGAGGTATTGTCCTGTGTATGGGGGTATTGTCCTGTGTATGGGGGTATTGTCCTGTGTATGGGGGTATTGTTCTGTGTATGGGGGGTATTGTCCTGTGTATGAGGGTATTGCCCTGTGTATGGAGGTATTGTCCTGTGTATGGGGGTATTGTTCTGTGTATGGGGGGTATTGTCCTGTGTATGAGGGTATTGTCCTGTGTATGGGGGTATTGTCCTGTGTATGGGGGTATTGTTCTGTGTATGGGGGTATTGTCCTGTGTATGGGGGTATTGTTCTGTGTATGGGGGTATTGTCCTGTGTATGGAGGTATTGTCCTGTGTATGGGGGTATTGTCCTGTGTATGGGGGTATTGTCCTGTGTATGGAGGTATTGTCCTGTGTATGGGGGTATTGTTCTGTGTATGGGGGTATTGTCCTGTGTATGGGGGTATTGTCCTGTGTATGGGGGTATTGTTCTGTGTATGGGGGGTATTGTCCTGTGTATGAGGGTATTGTCCTGTGTATGGGGGTATTGTCCTGTGTATGGGGGTATTGTCCTGTGTATGGGGGTATTGTCCTGTGTATGGGGTGTATTGTCCGATGTATGGGAGTATTGTCCTGTGTATGGGGGTATTGTCCTGTGTATGGGGGTATTGTCCTGTGTATGGGGGTATTGTCCTGTGTATGGGGGTATTGTCCTGTGTATGGGGGGTATTGTCCGATGTATGGGAGTATTGTCCTGTGTATGGGGGTATTGTCCTGTGTATGGGGGTATTGTCCTGTGTATGGGGGGTATTGCCCTGTGTATGGGGGTATTGTCCTGTGTATGGGGGTATTGTCATGTGTATGGGGGTATTGTCCTGTGTATGGGGGTATTGTCCTGTGTATGGGAGTATTGTCCTGTGTATGGGGGTATTGTCCTGTGTATGTGGGTATTGTCCTGTGTATGGGGGTATTGTCCTGTGTATGGGGGTATTGTCCTGTGTATGGGGTTATTGTCCTGTGTATGGGGGGTATTGTCCGATGTATGGGAGTATTGTCCTGTGTATGGGGGTATTGTCCTGTGTATGGGGGTATTGTCCTGTGTATGGGGGTATTGTTCTGTGTATGGGGGTATTGTCCTGTGTATGGGGGTATTGTTCTGTGTATGGGGGTATTGTCCTGTGTATGGAGGTATTGTCCTGTGTATGAGGGTATTGCCCTGTGTATGGAGGTATTGTCCTGTGTATGGGGGTATTGTCCTGTGTATGGGGGTATTGTCCTGTGTATGGGGGTATTGTTCTGTGTATGGGGGTATTGTCCTGTGTATGAGGGTATTGCCCTGTGTATGGAGGTATTGTCCTGTGTATGGGGGTATTGTCCTGTGTATGGGGGTATTGTCCTGTGTATGGGGGTATTGTTCTGTGTATGGGGGGTATTGTCCTGTGTATGAGGGTATTGCCCTGTGTATGGAGGTATTGTCCTGTGTATGGGGGTATTGTTCTGTGTATGGGGGTATTGTCCTGTGTATGGGGATATTGTTCTGTGTATGGGGGTATTGTCCTGTGTATGGGGGTATTGTCCTGTGTATGGGGGGTATTGTCCTGTGTATGGAGGTATTGTCCTGTGTATGGGGGTATTGTTCTGTGTATGAGGGTATTGTCCTGTGTATGGAGGTATTGTCCTGTGTATGGGGGTATTGTCCTGTGTATGGGGGTATTGTCCTGTGTATGGGGGTATTGTTCTGTGTATGGGGGGTATTGTCCTGTGTATGAGGGTATTGCCCTGTGTATGGAGGTATTGTCCTGTGTATGGGGGTATTGTTCTGTGTATGGGGGGTATTGTCCTGTGTATGAGGGTATTGTCCTGTGTATGGGGGTATTGTCCTGTGTATGGGGGTATTGTCCTGTGTATGGGGGTATTGTTCTGTGTATGGGGGTATTGTCCTGTGTATGGGGGTATTGTTCTGTGTATGGGGGTATTGTCCTGTGTATGGGGGTATTGTTCTGTGTATGGGGGTATTGTCCTGTGTATGGGGGTATTGTCCTGTGTATGGGGGTATTGTCCTGTGTATGGGGGGTATTGTTCTGTGTATGGGGGTATTGTCCTGTGTATGGGGGTATTGTCCTCTCTGTGTATGGGGGTATTGTCCTGTGTATGGGGGTATTGTTCTGTGTATGGGGGTATTGTCCTGTGTATGGGGGTATTGTCCTGTGTATGGGGGGTATTGTCCGGTGTATGGGGGTATTGTCCTGTGTATGGGAGGTATTGTCCTGTGTATGGGGGTATTGTCCTGTGTATGGGGGTATTGTCCTGTGTATGGAGGTATTGTCCTGTGTATGGGGGTATTGTCCTGTGTATGGGGGTATTGTCCTGTGTATGGGGGTATTGTTCTGTGTATGGGGGGTATTGTCCTGTGTATGAGGGTATTGTCCTGTGTATGGGGGTATTGTCCTGTGTATGGGGGTATTGTTCTGTGTATGGGGGTATTGTCCTGTGTATGGGGGGTATTGTCCTGTGTATGGAGGTATTGTCCTGTGTATGGAGGTATTGTCCTGTGTATGGGGGTATTGTCCTGTGTATGGGAGTATTGTCCTGTGTATGGGGGTATTGTCCTGTGTATGGGGGTATTGTCCTGTGTATGGGGGTATTGTCCTGTGCATGGGGGGTATTGTCCTGTGTATGGGGGGTATTGTCCTGTGTATGGGGGTATTGTTCTGTGTATGGAGGTATTGTCCTGTGTATGGAGGTGTTGTTCTGTGTATGGGGGTATTGTCCTGTGTATGGGGGTATTGCTCTGTGTATGGGGGGTATTGTTCTGTGTATGGAGGTATTGTCCTGTGTATGGAGGTGTTGTTCTGTGTATGGGGGTATTGTCCTGTGTATGGGGGTATTGCTCTGTGTATGGGGGTATTGTCCTGTGTATGGGGGGTATTGTCCTGTGTATGGGGGTATTGTCCTGTGTATGGGGTGTATTGTCCTGTGTATGGGGGTATTGTCCTGTGTATGGGGGTATTGTCCTGTGTATGAGGGTATTGTTCTGTGTATGGGGGTATTGTCCTGTGTATGGAGGTGTTGTTCTGTGTATGGGGGTATTGTCCTGTGTATGGGGGTATTGTCCTGTGTATGGGGGTATTGTCCTGTGTATGGGGGTACTGTCCTGTGTATGGGGGTATTGTCCTGTGTATGGGGTGTATTGTCCTGTGTATGGGGGTATTGTCCTGTGTATGGGGGTATTGTCCTGTGTATGAGGGTATTGTTCTGTGTATGGGGGTATTGTTCTGTGTATGGAGGTGTTGTTCTGTGTATGGGGGTATTGTCCTGTGTATGGGGGTATTGTCCTGTGTATGAGGGTATTGTTCTGTGTATGGGGGTATTGTCCTGTGTATGGGGGTATTGTTCTGTGTATGGGAGTATTGTCCTGTGTATGGGGGTATCGTCCTGTGTATGGAGGTATTGTCCTGTGTATGGGGGTATTGTTCTGTGTATGGGGGGTATTGTTCTGTGTATGGGGGTATTGTCCTGTGTATGGGGGTATTCTCCTGTGTATGTGGGTATTGTCCTGTGTATGGGGGTATTGTTCTGTGTATGGGGGGTATTGTTCTGTGTATGGGGGTATTGTCCTGTGTATGGGGGTATTGTCCTGTGTATGGGGGTATTGTTCTGTGTATGGGGGTATTGTTCTGTGTATGGGGGGTATTGTTCTGTGTATGGGGGTATTGTCCTGTGTATGGGGGTATTGTCCTGTTTATGGGGGTATTGTCCTGTGTATGGGGGTATTGCCCTGTGTATGGGGGTATTGTCCTGTGTATGGGGGGTATTGCCCTGTGTATGGGGGTATTGTCCTGTGTATGGGGGTATTGTCCTGTGTATGGGGGGTATTGTCCAATGTATGGGAGTATTGTCCTGTGTATGGGGGTATTGTCCTGTGTATGGGGGTATTGTCCTGTGTATGGGGGTATTGTCCTGTGTATGGGGTATATTGTCCGATGTATGGGAGTATTGTCCTGTGTATGGGGGTATTGTCCTGTGTATGGGGGTATTGTCCTGTGTATGGGGGTATTGCCCTGTGTATGGGGGTATTGTCCTGTGTATGGGGGTATTGTCCTGTGTATGGGGGTATTGTCCTGTGTATGGGGTATATTGTCCGATGTATGGGAGTATTGTCCTGTGTATGGGGGTATTGTCCTGTGTATGGGGGTATTGTCCTGTGTATGGGGTTATTGTCCTGTGTATGGGGGGTATTGTCCGATGTATGGGAGTATTGTCCTGTGTATGGGGGTATTGTCCTGTGTATGGGGGTATTGTCCTGTGTATGGGGGTATTGTCCTGTGTATGGGGGTATTGTCCTGTGTATGGAGGTATTGTCCTGTGTATGAGGGTATTGTCCTGTGTATGGGGTTATTGTCCTGTGTATGGGGGGTATTGTCCTGTGTATGGGGGTATTGTCCTGTGTATGGGGTTATTGTCCTGTGTATGGGGGGTATTGTCCGATGTATGGGAGTATTGTCCTGTGTATGGGGGTATTGTCCTGTGTATGGGGGTATTGTCCTGTGTATGGGGGTATTGTTCTGTGTATGGAGGTATTGTCCTGTGTATGGGGGTATTGTCCTGTGTATGGGGGTATTGTCCTGTGTATGGGGGTATTGTTCTGTGTATGGGGGTATTGTCCTGTGTATGAGGGTATTGTCCTGTGTATGGGGGTATTGTCCTGTGTATGGGGGTATTGTTCTGTGTATGGAGGTATTGTCCTGTGTATGTGAGTATTGTCCTGTGTATGGGGGGTATTGTCCTGTGTATGGGGGTATTGTTCTGTGTATGGGGGTATTGTCCTGTGTATGGGGGTATTGTTCTGTGTATGGGGGTATTGTCCTGTGTATGGAGGTATTGTCCTGTGTATGGGGGTATTGTCCTGTGTATGGGGGTATTGTCCTGTGTATGGGGGTATTGTTCTGTGTATGGGGGTATTGTCCTGTGTATGGGGGTATTGTCCTGTGTATGGGGGTATTGTTCTGTGTATGGGGGGTATTGTCCTGTGTATGGGGGTATTGTCCTGTGTATGGGGGTATTGTCCTGTGTATGAGGGTATTGTTCTGTGTATGGGGGTGTTGTCCTGTGTATGGGGGTATTGTTCTGTGTATGGGGGAATTGTCCTGTGTATGGAGGTATTGTCCTGTGTATGGGGGTATTGTCCTGTGTATGGGAGTATTGTCCTGTGTATGGGGGTATTGTCCTGTGTATGGGGGGTATTGTCCTGTGTATGGGGGGTATTGTCCTGTGTATGGGGGGTATTGTTCTGTGTATGGAGGTATTGTCCTGTGTATGGAGGTGTTGTTCTGTGTATGGGGGTATTGTCCTGTGTATGGGGGTATTGCTCTGTGTATGGGGGTATTGTCCTGTGTATGGGGTGTATTGTCCTGTGTATGGGGGTATTGTCCTGTGTATGAGGGTATTGTTCTGTGTATGGGGGTATTGTCCTGTGTATGGAGGTGTTGTTCTGTGTATGGGGGGTATTGTTCTGTGTATGGGGGTATTGTCCTGTGTATGGAGGTATTGTCCTGTGTATGGGGGGTATTGTTCTGTGTATGGGGGTATTGTCCTGTGTATGGAGGTATTGTCCTGTGTATGGGGGGTATCGTCCTGTGTATGGAGGTATTGTTCTGTGTATGGGGGTATTGTCCTGTGTATGGGGGTATTGTCCTGTGTATGGAGGTATTGTTCTGTGTATGGGGGTATTGTCCTGTGTATGGGGGGTATTGTCCTGTGTATGGGGGTATTGTCCTGTGTATGTGGGTATTGTCCTGTGTATGGGGGTATTGTTCTGTGTATGGGGGGTATTGTTCTGTGTATGGGGGTATTGTCCTGTGTATGGGGGTATTGTCCTGTGTATGGGGGTATTGCCCTGTGTATGGGGGTATTGTCCTGTGTATGTGGGTATTGTCCTGTGTATAGGGGTATTGTTCTGTGTATGGGGGGTATTGTTCTGTGTATGGGGGTATTGTCCTGTGTATGGGGGTATTGTCCTGTGTATGGGGGTATTGCCCTGTGTATGGGGGTATTGTCCTGTGTATGGGGGGTATTGTCCTGTGTATGGAGGTATTGTCCTGTGTATGGGGGTATTGTTCTGTGTATGGGGGGTATTGTCCTGTGTATGGGGGGTATTGTTCTGTGTATGAGGGTACTGTCCTGTGTATGGGGGTATTGTCCTGTGTATGGGGGTATTGTCCTGTGTATGGGGGGTATTGTCCTGTGTATGGGGGGTATTGTCCTGTGTATGGGGGGTATTGTTCTGTGTATGAGGGTATTGTCCTGTGTATGGGGGTATTGTCCTGTGTATGGGGGTATTGTCCTCTCTGTGTATGGGGTGTATTGTCCTGTGTATGGGGGTATTGTCCTGTGTATGGGGGTATTGTCCTGTGTATGGGGGTATTGTCCTCTCTGTGTATGGAGGTATTGTCCTGTGTATGGGGATATTGTTCTGTTTATGGGGGGTATTGTCCTGTGTATGGGGGGTATTGTTCTGTGTATGAGGGTACTGTCCTGTGTATGGGGGTATTGTCCTGTGTATGGGAGTATTGTCCTGTGTATGGGGGTATTGTCCTGTGTATGGAGGTATTGTCCTGTGTATGGGAGTATTGTCCTGTGTATGGGGGTATTGTCCTGTGTATGGGGGTATTGTCCTGTGTATGGAGGTATTGTCCTGTGTATGGGGGTATTGTCCTGTGTATGGAGGTATTGTCCTGTGTATGGGAGTATTGTCCTGTGTATGGAGGTATTGTCCTGTGTATGGGGGTATTGTCCTGTGTATGGAGGTATTGTCCTGTGTATGGGGGTATTGTCCTGTGTATGGAGGTATTGTCCTGTGTATGGGGGGTATTGTCCTGTGTATGGGCGGTATTGTCCTGTGTATGGGGGTATTGTCCTGTGTATGGAGGTATTGTCCTGTGTATGGGGGTATTGTCCTGTGTATGTGGGTATTGTTCTGTGTATGGGGGGTATTGTCCTGTGTATGGGGGTATTGTCCTGTGTATGGGGGGTATTGTCCTGTGTATGGGCGGTATTGTCCTGTGTATGGAGGTATTGTCCTGTGTATGGGGGTATTGTCCTGTGTATGGGGGTATTGTCCTGTGTATGGGGGTATTGTCCTCTCTGTGTATGGGGTGTATTGCCCTATGTATGGGGGGTATTGTCCTGTGTATGGGGGTATTGTCCTGTGTATGGGGGTATTGTTCTGTGTATGGAGGTATTGTCCTGTGTATGGGGGTATTGTCCTGTGTATGGGGGTATTGTCCTCTCTGTGTATGGGGTGTATTGTCCTGTGTATGGGGGTATTGTCCTGTGTATGGGGGTATTGTCCTGTGTATGGGGGTATTGTCCTGTGTATGGGGGTATTGTTCTGTGTATGGGGGTATTGTTTTGTGTATGGGGGTATTGTCCTGTGTATGGGGGTATTGTCCTGTGTATGGGGGTATTGTTCTGTGTATGGGGGTATTGTTCTGTGTATGGGGGTATTGTCCTGTGTATGGGGGTATTGTTCTCTGTATGGGGGGTATTGTCCTGTGTATGAGGGTATTGCCCTGTGTATGGGGGTATTGTCCTGTGTATGGGGGGTATTGTCCTGTGTATGGGGGTATTGTCCTGTGTATGGGGGTATTGTCCTGTGTATGGGGGGTATTGTCCTGTGTATGGGGGTATTGTCCTGTGTATGGGGGTATTGTCCTGTGTATGAGGGTATTGCCCTGTGTATGGAGGTATTGTCCTGTGTATGGGGGTATTGTCTTGTGTATGGGGGTATTGTCCTGTGTATGGGGGTATTGTCCTGTGTATGGGGGTATTGTCCTGTGTATGGGGGGTATTGTCCTGTGTATGGGGGTATTGTCCTGTGTATGGGGGTATTGTCCTGTGTATGAGGGTATTGCCCTGTGTATGGAGGTATTGTCCTGTGTATGGGGGTATTGTCCTGTGTATGGGGGTATTGTCCTGTGTATGGGGGTATTGTCCTGTGTATGAGGGTATTGCCCTGTGTATGGAGGTATTGTCCTGTGTATGGGGGTATTGTCCTGTGTATGGGGGTATTGTCCTGTGTATGGGGGGTATTGTCCTGTGTATGGGGGTATTGTCCTGTGTATGGGGGTATTGTCCTGTGTATGAGGGTATTGCCCTGTGTATGGAGGTATTGTCCTGTGTATGGGGGGTATTGTCCTGTGTATGGGGGTATTGTCCTGTGTATGGGGGTATTGTCCTGTGTATGAGGGTATTGCCCTGTGTATGGAGGTATTGTCCTGTGTATGGGGGTATTGTCCTGTGTATGAGGGTATTGCCCTGTGTATGGAGGTATTGTCCTGTGTATGGGGGTATTGTCCTGTGTATGGGGGTATTGTCCTGTGTATGGGGGGTATTGTCCTGTGTATGGGGGTATTGTCCTGTGTATGAGGGTATTGCCCTGTGTATGGAGGTATTGTCCTGTGTATGGGGGTATTGTCCTGTGTATGGGGGTATTGTCCTGTGTATGGGGGGTATTGTCCTGTGTATGGGGGTATTGTCCTGTGTATGGGGGTATTGTCCTGTGTATGAGGGTATTGCCCTGTGTATGGAGGTATTGTCCTGTGTATGGGGGTATTGTCCTGTGTATGGGGGTATTGTCCTGTGTATGGGGGTATTGTTCTCTGTATGGGGGGTATTGTCCTGTGTATGAGGGTTTTGCCCTGTGTATGGGGGTATTGTCCTGTGTATGGGGGTATTGTCCTGTGTATAGGGGTATTGTTCTGTGTATGGGGGGTATTGTCCTGTGTATGAGGGTATTGTCCTGTGTATGGGGGTATTGTCCTGTGTATGGGGGTATTGTCCTGTGTATGGGGGTATTGTTCTGTGTATGGGGGTATTGTCCTGTGTATGGGGGTATTGTTCTGTGTATGGGGGTATTATCCTGTGTATGGAGGTATTGTCCTGTGTATGGGGGTATTGTCCTGTGTATGGGGGTATTGTCCTGTGTATGGAGGTATTGTCCTGTGTATGGGGGTATTGTTCTGTGTATGGGGGTATTGTCCTGTGTATGGGGGTATTGTCCTGTGTATGGGGGTATTGTCCTGTGTATGGGGGTATTGTTCTGTGTATGGGGGGTATTGTCCTGTGTATGAGGGTATTGTCCTGTGTATGGGGGTATTGTCCTGTGTATGGGGGTATTGTCCTGTGTATGGGGGTATTGTTCTGTGTATGGGGGTGTTGTCCTGTGTATGGGGGTATTGTTCTGTGTATGGGGGAATTGTCCTGTGTATGGAGGTATTGTCCTGTGTATGGGGGTATTGTCCTGTGTATGGGGGGTATTGTCCTGTGTATGGGGGTATTGTCCTGTGTATGGGGGTATTGTTCTGTGTATGGGGGGTATTGTCCTGTGTATGAGGGTATTGTCCTGTGTATGGGGGTATTGTCCTGTGTATGGGGGTATTGTCCTGTGTATGGGGGTATTGTCCTCTCTGTGTATGGGGGGTATTGTCCTGTGTATGGGGGTATTGTCCTGTGTATGGGGGTATTGTCCTGTGTATGGGGGTATTGTTCTGTGTATGGGGGTGTTGTCCTGTGTATGGGGGTATTGTTCTGTGTATGGGGGAATTGTCCTGTGTATGGAGGTATTGTTCTGTGTATGGAGGTATTGTCCTGTGTATGGAGGTGTTGTTCTGTGTATGGGGGTATTGTCCTGTGTATGGGGGTATTGCTCTGTGTATGAGGGTATTGTCCTGTGTATGGGGTGTATTGTCCTGTGTATGGGGGTATTGTCCTGTGTATGAGGGTATTGTTCTGTGTATGGGGGTATTGTCCTGTGTATGGAGGTGTTGTTCTGTGTATGGGGGGTATTGTTCTGTGTATGGGGGTATTGTCCTGTGTATGGAGGTATTGTCCTGTGTATGGGGGGTATTGTTCTGTGTATGGGGGTATTGTCCTGTGTATGGAGGTATTGTCCTGTGTATGGGGGGTATTGTCCTGTGTATGGAGGTCTTGTTCTGTGTATGGGGGTATTGTCCTGTGTATGGGGGTATTGTCCTGTGTATGGAGGTATTGTTCTGTGTATGGGGGTATTGTCCTGTGTATGGGGGGTATTGTCCTGTGTATGGGGGTATTGTCCTGTGTATGTGGGTATTGTCCTGTGTATGGGGGTATTGTTCTGTGTATGGGGGGTATTGTTCTGTGTATGGGGGTATTGTCCTGTGTATGGGGGTATTGTCCTGTGTATGGGGGTATTGCCCTGTGTATGGGGGTATTGTCCTGTGTATGTGGGTATTGTCCTGTGTATAGGGGTATTGTTCTGTGTATGGGGGGTATTGTTCTGTGTATGGGGGTATTGTCCTGTGTATGGGGGTATTGTCCTGTGTATGGGGGTATTGCCCTGTGTATGGGGGTATTGTCCTGTGTATGGGGGTATTGTCCTGTGTATGGGGGGTATTGTTCTGTGTATGGGGGTATTGTCCTGTGTATGGGGGTATTGTCCTGTGTATGGGGGTATTGTCCTGTGTATGGGGGTATTGTCCTGTGTATGGGGGGTATTGTCCTGTGTATGGGGGGTATTGTCCTGTGTATGGAGGTATTGTCCTGTGTATGGGGGTATTGTTCTGTGTATGGGGGGTATTGTCCTGTGTATGGGGGGTATTGTTCTGTGTATGAGGGTACTGTCCTGTGTATGGGGGTATTGTCCTGTGTATGGGGGTATTGTCCTGTGTATGGGGGGTATTGTCCTGTGTATGGGGGGTATTGTCCTGTGTATGGGGGGTATTGTTCTGTGTATGAGGGTATTGTCCTGTGTATGGGGGTATTGTCCTGTGTATGGGGGTATTGTCCTCTCTGTGTATGGGGTGTATTGTCCTGTGTATGGGGGTATTGTCCTGTGTATGGGGGTATTGTCCTGTGTATGGGGGTATTGTCCTCTCTGTGTATGGGGTGTATTGTCCTGTGTATGGGGGTATTGTCCTGTGTATGGGGGTATTGTCCTGTGTATGGGGGTATTGTCCTCTCTGTGTATGGGGTGTATTGCCCTATGTATGGGGGGTATTGTCCTGTGTATGGGGGTATTGTCCTGTGTATGGGGGTATTGTTCTGTGTATGGGGGTATTGTCCTGTGTATGGGGGTATTGTCCTGTGTATGGGGGTATTGTCCTCTCTGTGTATGGGGTGTATTGTCCTGTGTATGGGGGTATTGTCCTGTGTATGGGGGTATTGTCCTGTGTATGGGGGTATTGTCCTGTGTATGGGGGTATTGTTCTGTGTATGGGGGTATTGTTTTGTGTATGGGGGTATTGTCCTGTGTATGGGGGTATTGTCCTGTGTATGGGGGTATTGTTCTGTGTATGGGGGTATTGTTCTGTGTATGGGGGTATTGTCCTGTGTATGGGGGTATTGTTCTCTGTATGGGGGGTATTGTCCTGTGTATGAGGGTATTGCCCTGTGTATGGGGGTATTGTCCTGTGTATGGGGGGTATTGTCCTGTGTATGGGGGTATTGTCCTGTGTATGGGGGTATTGTCCTGTGTATGGGGGGTATTGTCCTGTGTATGGGGGTATTGTCCTGTGTATGGGGGTATTGTCCTGTGTATGAGGGTATTGCCCTGTGTATGGAGGTATTGTCCTGTGTATGGGGGTATTGTCTTGTGTATGGGGGTATTGTCCTGTGTATGGGGGTATTGTCCTGTGTATGGGGGTATTGTCCTGTGTATGGGGGGTATTGTCCTGTGTATGGAGGTATTGTCCTGTGTATGGGGGTATTGCCCTGTGTATGGAGGTATTGTCCTGTGTATGGGGGTATTGTCCTGTGTATGGGGGTATTGTCCTGTGTATGGAGGTATTGTCCTGTGTATGGGGGTATTGTCCTGTGTATGGGGGTATTGTCCTGTGTATGGGGGGTATTGTCCTGTGTATGGGGGTATTGTCCTGTGTATGGGGGTATTGTCCTGTGTATGAGGGTATTGTTCTGTGTATGGGGGTATTGTCCTGTGTATGGGGGTATTGTTCTGTGTATGGGGTGTATTGTTCTGTGTATGGGGGTATTGTCCTGTGTATGGAGGTATTGTCCTGTGTATGGGGGTATTGTCCTGTGTATGGGGGGTATTGTCCTGTGTATGGGGGTATTGCCCTGTGTATGGAGGTATTGTCCTGTGTATGGGGGTATTGTCCTGTGTATGGGGGTATTGTCCTGTGTATGGGGGTATTGTTCTCTGTATGGGGGGTATTGTCCTGTGTATGAGGGTTTTGCCCTGTGTATGGGGGTATTGTCCTGTGTATGGGGGTATTGTCCTGTGTATAGGGGTATTGTTCTGTGTATGGGGGGTATTGTCCTGTGTATGAGGGTATTGTCCTGTGTATGGGGGTATTGTCCTGTGTATGGGGGTATTGTCCTGTGTATGGGGGTATTGTTCTGTGTATGGGGGTATTGTCCTGTGTATGGGGGTATTGTTCTGTGTATGGGGGTATTGTCCTGTGTATGGAGGTATTGTCCTGTGTATGGGGGTATTGTCCTGTGTATGGGGGTATTGTCCTGTGTATGGAGGTATTGTCCTGTGTATGGGGGTATTGTTCTGTGTATGGGGGTATTGTCCTGTGTATGGGGGTATTGTCCTGTGTATGGGGGTATTGTCCTGTGTATGGGGGTATTGTTCTGTGTATGGGGGGTATTGTCCTGTGTATGAGGGTATTGTCCTGTGTATGGGGGTATTGTCCTGTGTATGGGGGTATTGTCCTGTGTATGGGGGTATTGTTCTGTGTATGGGGGTGTTGTCCTGTGTATGGGGGTATTGTTCTGTGTATGGGGGAATTGTCCTGTGTATGGAGGTATTGTCCTGTGTATGGGGGTATTGTCCTGTGTATGGGAGTATTGTCCTGTGTATGGGGGTATTGTCCTGTGTATGGGGGGTATTGTCCTGTGTATGGGGGGTATTGTTCTGTGTATGGAGGTATTGTCCTGTGTATGGAGGTGTTGTTCTGTGTATGGGGGTATTGTCCTGTGTATGGGGGTATTGCTCTGTGTATGGGGGTATTGTCCTGTGTATGGGGTGTATTGTCCTGTGTATGGGGGTATTGTCCTGTGTATGAGGGTATTGTTCTGTGTATGGGGGTATTGTCCTGTGTATGGAGGTGTTGTTCTGTGTATGGGGGGTATTGTTCTGTGTATGGGGGTATTGTCCTGTGTATGGAGGTATTGTCCTGTGTATGGGGGGTATTGTTCTGTGTATGGGGGTATTGTCCTGTGTATGGAGGTATTGTCCTGTGTATGGGGGGTATTGTCCTGTGTATGGAGGTATTGTTCTGTGTATGGGGGTATTGTCCTGTGTATGGGGGTATTGTCCTGTGTATGGAGGTATTGTTCTGTGTATGGGGGTATTGTCCTGTGTATGGGGGGTATTGTCCTGTGTATGGGGGTATTGTTCTGTGTATGGGGGGTATTGTTCTGTGTATGGGGGTATTGTCCTGTGTATGGGGGTATTGTCCTGTGTATGGGGGTATTGCCCTGTGTATGGGGGTATTGTCCTGTGTATGGAGGTATTGTCCTGTGTATGGAGGTATTGTCCTGTGTATGTGGGTATTGTCCTGTGTATGGGGGTATTGTTCTGTGTATGGGGGGTATTGTTCTGTGTATGGGGGTATTGTCCTGTGTATGGGGGTATTGTCCTGTGTATGGGGGTATTGCCCTGTGTATGGGGGTATTGTCCTGTGTATGTGGGTATTGTCCTGTGTATAGGGGTATTGTTCTGTGTATGGGGGGTATTGTTCTGTGTATGGGGGTATTGTCCTGTGTATGGGGGTATTGTCCTGTGTATGGGGGTATTGCCCTGTGTATGGGGGTATTGTCCTGTGTATGGGGGGTATTGTCCTGTGTATGGAGGTATTGTCCTGTGTATGGGGGTATTGTTCTGTGTATGGGGGGTATTGTCCTGTGTATGGGGGGTATTGTTCTGTGTATGAGGGTACTGTCCTGTGTATGGGGGTATTGTCCTGTGTATGGGGGTATTGTCCTGTGTATGGGGGGTATTGTCCTGTGTATGGGGGGTATTGTCCTGTGTATGGGGGGTATTGTTCTGTGTATGAGGGTATTGTCCTGTGTATGGGGGTATTGTCCTGTGTATGGGGGTATTGTCCTCTCTGTGTATGGGGTGTATTGTCCTGTGTATGGGGGTATTGTCCTGTGTATGGGGGTATTGTCCTGTGTATGGGGGTATTGTCCTCTCTGTGTATGGGGTGTATTGTCCTGTGTATGGGGGTATTGTCCTGTGTATGGGGGTATTGTCCTGTGTATGGGGGTATTGTCCTCTCTGTGTATGGGGTGTATTGCCCTATGTATGGGGGGTATTGTCCTGTGTATGGGGGTATTGTCCTGTGTATGGGGGTATTGTTCTGTGTATGGGGGTATTGTCCTGTGTATGGGGGTATTGTCCTGTGTATGGGGGTATTGTCCTCTCTGTGTATGGGGTGTATTGTCCTGTGTATGGGGGTATTGTCCTGTGTATGGGGGTATTGTCCTGTGTATGGGAGTATTGTCCTGTGTATGGGGGTATTGTCCTGTGTATGGGGGTATTGTCCTCTCTGTGTATGGGTTGTATTGTCCTGTGCATGGGGGTATTGCCCTATGTATGGGGGGTATTGTCCTGTGTATGGGGGTATTGTCCTGTGTATGGGGGTATTGTCCTGTGTATGGGGGTATTGTCCTGTGTATGGGGGTATTGTCCTCTCTGTGTATGGGTTGTATTGTCCTGTGCATGGGGGTATTGCCCTATGTATGGGGGGTATTGTCCTGTGTATGGGGGTATTGTCCTGTGTATGGGGGTATTGTCCTGTGTATGGGGGTATTGTCCTGTGTATGGGGGGTATTGTCCTGTGTATGGGGGTATTGTCCTGTGTATGGGGGTATTGTCCTCTCTGTGTATGGGGGTATTGTCCTGTGTATGGGGGTATTGTCCTCTCTGTGTATGGGGGTATTGTCCTGTGTATGGGGGTATTGTCCTGTGTATGGGGGGTATTGTCCTGTGTATGGAGGTATTGTCCTGTGTATGGGGGTATTGTTCTGTGTATGGGGGGTATTGTCCTGTGTATGGGGGGTATTGTTCTGTGTATGAGGGTACTGTCCTGTGTATGGGGGTATTGTCCTGTGTATGGGGGTATTGTCCTGTGTATGGGGGGTATTGTCCTGTGTATGGGGGGTATTGTCCTGTGTATGGGGGGTATTGTTCTGTGTATGAGGGTATTGTTCTGTGTATGGGGGGTATTGTCCTGTGTATGGGGGTATTGTCCTGTGTATGGGGGTATTGTTCTGTGTATGGGGGGTATTGTCCTGTGTATGGGGGGTATTGTTCTGTGTATGAGGGTACTGTCCTGTGTATGGGGGTATTGTCCTGTGTATGGGGGTATTGTCCTGTGTATGGGGGGTATTGTCCTGTGTATGGGGGGTATTGTCCTGTGTATGGGGGGTATTGTTCTGTGTATGAGGGTATTGTTCTGTGTATGGGGGTATTGTCCTGTGTATGGGGGTATTGTTCTGTGTATGGGGGTATTGTCCTGTGTATGGGGGTATTGTTCTGTGTATGGGGGTATTGTCCTGTATATGGGGGTATTGTTCTGTGTATGGGGGTATTGTCCTGTATATGGGGGTATTGTCCTGTGTATGGTGGTATTGTTCTGTGTATGGGAGTATTGTCCTGTGTATGGGGGTATTGTCCTGTGTATGGGGGTATTGTTCTGTGTATGGGGGTATTGTCCTGTGTATGGGGGTATTGTTCTGTGAATGGGGTATTGTCCTGTGTATGGGGGGTATTGTCCTGTGTATGGGGGGTATTGTCCTGTGTATGGGGGGTATTGTTCTGTGTATGAGGGTATTGTCCTGTGTATGGAGGTATTGTCCTGTGTATGGGGGGTATTGTCCTGTGTATGGGGGGTATTGTCCTGTGTATGGGGGTTTTGTTCTGTGTATGGAGGTATTGTCCTGTGTATGGAGGTATTGTCCTGTGTATGGGGGTATTGTCCTGTGTATGGGGGTATTGTTCTGTGTATGGGGGGTATTGTCCTGTGTATGGGGGTATTGTCCTTTGTATGGGGGGTATTGTCCTGTGTATGGGGGTATTGTTCTGTATATGGGGGTATTGTCCTGTGTATGGAGGTATTGTCCTGTGTATGGGGGTATTGTCCTGTGTATGGGGGTATTGTTCTGTGTATGGGGGGTATTGTCCTGTGTATGGGGGTATTGTCCTGTGTATGGGGGGTATTGTCCTGTGTATGGGGGTATTGTTCTGTGTATGGGGGGTATTGTCCTGTGTATGGGGGGTATTGTTCTGTGTATGAGGGTACTGTCCTGTGTATGGGGGTATTGTCCTGTGTATGGGGGTATTGTCCTGTGTATGGGGGGTATTGTCCTGTGTATGGGGAGTATTGTCCTGTGTATGGGGGGTATTGTTCTGTGTATGAGGGTATTGTTCTGTGTATGGGGGTATTGTCCTGTGTATGGGGGTATTGTTCTGTGTATGGGGGTATTGTCCTGTGTATGGGGGTATTGTTCTGTGTATGGGGGTATTGTCCTGTGTATGGGGGTATTGTCCTCTCTGTGTATGGGGGTATTGTCCTGTGTATGGGGGTATTGTCCTCTCTGTGTATGGGGGTATTGTCCTGTGTATGGGGGTATTGCCCTGTGTATGGGGGTATTGTCCTGTGTATGGGGGGTATTGTCCTGTGTATGGAGGTATTGTCCTGTGTATGGGGGTATTGTTCTGTGTATGGGGGGTATTGTCCTGTGTATGGGGGGTATTGTTCTGTGTATGAGGGTACTGTCCTGTGTATGGGGGTATTGTCCTGTGTATGGGGGTATTGTCCTGTGTATGGGGGGTATTGTCCTGTGTATGGGGGGTATTGTCCTGTGTATGGGGGGTATTGTTCTGTGTATGAGGGTATTGTTCTGTGTATGGGGGTATTGTCCTGTGTATGGGGGTTTTGTTCTGTGTATGGAGGTATTGTCCTGTGTATGGGGGTATTGTTCTGTGTATGGGGGGTATTGTCCTGTGTATGGGGGGTATTGTTCTGTGTATGAGGGTACTGTCCTGTGTATGGGGGTATTGTCCTGTGTATGGGGGTATTGTCCTGTGTATGGGGGGTATTGTCCTGTGTATGGGGGGTATTGTTCTGTGTATGAGGGTATTGTTCTGTGTATGGGGGTATTGTCCTGTGTATGGGGGTATTGTTCTGTGTATGGGGGTATTGTCCTGTGTATGGGGGTATTGTTCTGTGTATGGGGGTATTGTCCTGTATATGGGGGTATTGTTCTGTGTATGGGGGTATTGTCCTGTATATGGGGGTATTGTCCTGTGTATGGTGGTATTGTTCTGTGTATGGGAGTATTGTCCTGTGTATGGGGGTATTGTCCTGTGTATGGGGGTATTGTCCTGTGTATGGGGGTATTGTTCTGTGTATGGGGGTATTGTCCTGTGTATGGGGGTATTGTTCTGTGTATGGGGTGTATTGTCCTGTGTATGGGTGTATTGTTCTGTGTATGGGGTATTGTCCTGTGTATGGGGGGTATTGTCCTGTGTATGGGGGGTATTGTCCTGTGTATGGGGGGTATTGTTCTGTGTATGAGGGTATTGTTCTGTGTATGGAGGTATTGTCCTGTGTATGGGGGGTATTGTCCTGTGTATGGGGGGTATTGTCCTGTGTATGGGGGTTTTGTTCTGTGTATGGAGGTATTGTCCTGTGTATGGGGGTATTGTTCTGTGTATGGGGGGTATTGTCCTGTGTATGGGGGGTATTGTTCTGTGTATGAGGGTACTGTCCTGTGTATGGGGGTATTGTCCTGTGTATGGGGGTATTGTCCTGTGTATGGGGGGTATTGTCCTGTGTATGGGGGGTATTGTCCTGTGTATGGGGGGTATTGTTCTGTGTATGAGGGTATTGTTCTGTGTATGGGGGTATTGTCCTGTGTATGGGGGTATTGTTCTGTGTATGGGGGTATTGTCCTGTGTATAGGGGTATTGTTCTGTGTATGGGGGTATTGTCCTGTATATGGGGGTATTGTTCTGTGTATGGGGGTATTGTCCTGTATATGGGGGTATTGTCCTGTGTATGGTGGTATTGTTCTGTGTATGGGAGTATTGTCCTGTGTATGGGGGTATTGTCCTGTGTATGGGGGGTATTGTTCTGTGTATGGGGGTATTGTCCTGTATATGGGGGTATTGTTCTGTGTATGGGGGTATTGTCCTGTATATGGGGGTATTGTCCTGTGTATGGTGGTATTGTTCTGTGTATGGGAGTATTGTTCTGTGTATGGGGGTATTGTCCTCTCTGTGTATGGGGTGTATTGTCCTGTGTATGGGGGTATTGTTCTGTGTATGGGGGTATTGTTCTGTGTATGGGGGTATTGTCCTGTATATGGAGGTATTGTCCTGTATATGGGGGTATTGTCCTGTGTATGGGGGTATTGTCCTGTGTATGGGGATATTGTCCTGTGTATGGGGGTATTGTCCTGTGTATGGGGGTATTGTCCTCTCTGTGTATGGGGGTATTGTCCTGTGTATGGGGGGTATTGTCCTCTCTGTGTATGGGGTGTATTGTCCTGTGTATGGGGGTATTGTTCTGTGTATGGGGGTATTGTCCTGTATATGGAGGTATTGTCCTGTATATGGGGGTATTGTCCTGTGTATGGGGGTATTGTCCTGTGTATGGGGGGTATTGTTCTGTGTATGGGGGTATTGTCCTGTGTATGGGGGTATTGTCCTGTGTATGGGGGGTATTGTCCCCTGTATGGGGGTATTGTCCTGTGTATGGGGGTATTGTTCTGTGTATGGAGGTATTGTTCTGTGTATGGGGGTATTGTCCTGTGTATGGGGGTATTGTCCTGTGTATGGAGGTATTGTCCTGTGTATGGGGTTATTGTTCTGTGTATGGGGGTATTGTCCTGTGTATGGGGGTATTGTCCTGTGTATGGGGGTATTGTTCTGTGTATGGGGGTATTGTTCTGTGTATGGGGGTATTGTCCTGTGTATGGGGGTATTGTCCTGTGTATGGGGGGTATTGTCCTGTGTATGGGGGTGTTGTCCTGTGTATGGGGGTATTGTCCTGTGTATGGGGGGTATTGTCCTGTGTATGGGGGTATTGTCCTGTGTATGGGGGTATTGTTATGTGTATAGGGGTATTGTCTTGTGTATGGGGGGTATTGTCCTGTGTATGAGGGTATTGCCCTGTGTATTGTGGTATTGTCCTGTGTATGGGGGTATTGTCCTGTGTATGGGGGTATTGTCCTGTGTATGGGGGGTATTGTCCTGTGTATGGGGGTATTGTCCTGTGTATGGAGGTATTGTCCTGTGTATGGGGTTATTGTTCTGTGTATGGAGGTATTGTCCTGTGTATGGCGGTATTGTCCTGTGTATGGGGGTATTGTCCTGTGTATGGGGGGTATTGTCCTGTGTATGGGGGTATTGTCCTGTGTATGGGGGTATTGTCCTGTGTATGGGGGTATTGTCCTGTGTATGGGGGTATTGTCCTGTGTATGGAGGTATTGTCCTGTGTATGGGGGTATTGTTCTGTGTATGGGGGTATTGTTCTGTGTATGGAGGTATTGTCCTGTGTATGGGGGTATTGTCCTGTGTATGGGGGTATTGTTCTGTGTATGGGGGTATTGTCCTGTGTATGGGAGTATTGTCCTGTGTATGGAGGTATTGTCCTGTGTATGGGGGTATTGTCCGGTGTATGGGGGGTATTGTCCTGTGTATGGGGGTATTGTCCTGTGTATGGGAGTATTGTCCTGTGTATGGGGGTATTGTCCTGTGTATGGGGGTATTGTTCTGTGTATGGAGGTATTGTCCTGTGTATGGGGTATTGTCCTGTGTATGGAGGTATTGTCCTGTGTATGGGGGTATTGTCCTGTGTATGGGGGGTATTGTCCGATGTATGGGAGTATTGTCCTGTGTATGGGGGTATTGTCCTGTGTATGGGGGTATTGTCCTGTGTATGGGGGTATTGTCCTGTGTATGGGGGTATTGTCCTGTGTATGGAGGTATTGTCCTGTGTATGGGGGTATTGTCCGATGTATGGGAGTATTGTTCTGTGTATGGGGGTATTGTCCTGTGTATGGGGGTATTGTCCTGTGTATGGGGGTATTGTCCTCTCTGTGTATGGGGGTATTGTCCTGTGTATGGGGGGTATTGTCCTCTCTGTGTATGGGGTGTATTGTCCTGTGTATGGGGGTATTGTTCTGTGTATGGGGGTATTGTCCTGTATATGGGGGTATTGTTCTGTGTATGGGGGTATTGTCCTGTATATGGGGGTACTGTCCTGTGTATGGTGGTATTGTTCTGTGTATGGGGGTATTGTCCTGTGTATGTGGGTATTGTCCTGTTTATGGGGGTATTGTCCTCTCTGTGTATGGGGTGTATTGTCCTGTGTATGGGGGTATTGTTCTGTGTATGGGGGTATTGTCCTGTATATGGAGGTATTGTCCTGTATATGGGGGTATTGTCCTGTGTATGGAGGTATTGTCCTGTGTATGGGGATATTGTCCTGTGTATGGGGGGTATTGTACTGTGTATGGGGGTATTGTCCTGTGTATGGGGGTATTGTCCTGTGTATGGGGGGTATTGTCCTGTGTATGGGGGTATTGTCCTGTGTATGGAGGTATTGTCCTGTGTATGGGGGGTACTGTCCTGTGTATGGGGGTATTGTTCTGTGTATGGAGGTATTGTTCTGTGTATGGGGGTATTGTCCTGTGTATGGAGGTATTGTCCTGTGTATGGGGTTATTGTTCTGTGTATGGGGGTATTGTCCTGTGTATGGGGGTATTGTCCTGTGTATGGGGGTATTGTTCTGTGTATGGGGGTATTGTTCTGTGTATGGGGGTATTGTCCTGTGTATGGGGGTATTGTCCTGTGTATGGGGGGTATTGTCCTGTGTATGGGGGTATTGTCCTGTGTATGGGGGTATTGTCCTGTGTATGGGGGAGTATTGTTCTGTGTATGGGGGTATTGTCCTGTGTATGGGGGTATTGTTCTGTGTATGGGGGTATTGTCTTGTGTATGGGGGGTATTGTCCTGTGTATGGGGGTATTGTCCTGTGTATGGGGGTATTGTCCTGTGTATGGGGGTATTGTTCTGTGTATGGGGGTATTGTTCTGTGTATGGGGGTATTGTCCTGTGTATGGGGGTATTGTCCTGTGTATGGGGGGTATTGTCCTGTGTATGGGGGTATTGTCCTGTGTATGGGGGTATTGTCCTGTGTATGGGGGGTATTTTCCTGTGTATGGGGGTATTGTCCCGTGTATGAGGGTATTGCCCTGTGTATGGAGGTATTGTCCTGTGTATGGGGGTATTGTCCTGTGTATGGGGGTATTGTCCTGTGTATGGGGGTATTGTCCTGTGTATGGGGGGTATTGTCCGATGTATGGGAGCATTGTCCTGTGTATGGGGGTATTGTCCTGTGTATGGGGGTATTGTCCTGTGTATGGGGGGTATTGTCCTGTGTATGGGGGGTATTGTCCGATGTATGGGAGTATTGTCCGATGTATGGGAGTATTGTCCTGTGTATGGGGGTATTGTTCTGTGTATGGGGGGTATTGTCCTGTGTATGGGGGTATTGTTCTGTGTATGGGGGTTTTGTTCTGTGTATGGGAGGTATTGTCCTGTATATGGGGGTATTGTCCTGTGTATGTGGGTATTGTCCTGTGTATGGGAGTATTGTCCTGTGTATGGGGGTATAGTTCTGTGTATGGGGGTATTGTCCTGTGTATGAGGGTATTGTCCTGTGTATGGGGGTATTGTCCTGTGTATGGGGGTATTGTCCTGTGTATGGGGGTATTGTTCTGTGTATGGGGTATTGTCCTGTGTATGGGGGGTATTGTCCTGTGTATGGGGGTATTGTCCTGTGTATGGGGGTATTGTCCTGTGTATGAGGGTATTGTCCTGTGTATGGGGGTATTGTCCTGTGTATGGGGGTATTGTTCTGTGTATGGGGTATTGTCCTGTGTATGGGGGTATTGTCCTGTGTATGAGGGTATTGTCCTGTGTATGGGGGTATTGTCCTGTGTATGGGGGTATTGTTCTGTGTATGGGGGTATTGTCCTGTGTATGGGGGTATTGTCCTGTGTATGGGGGTATTGTCCTGTGTATGGGGGTATTGTCCTGTGTATGGGGTTATTGTCCTGTGTATGGGGGGTATTGTCCGATGTATGGGAGTATTGTCCGATGTATGGGAGTATTGTCCTGTGTATGGGGGTATTGTCCTGTGTATGGGGGTATTGTCCTGTGTATGGGGGTATTGTTCTGTGTATGGGGGTATTGTCCTGTGTATGGGGGTATTGTTCTGTGTATGGGGGTATTGTCCTGTGTATGGGGGTATTGTCCTGTGTATGGGGGTATTGTCCTGTGTATGGGAGTATTGTCCTGTGTATGAGGGTATTGCCCTGTGTATGGAGATATGGTCCTGTGTATGGGGGTATTGTCCTGTGTATGGGGGTATGGTCCTGTGTATGGGGGTATTGTCCTGTGTATGGGGGTATTGTCCCCTGTATGGGGGTATTGTCCTGTGTATGGGGGTATTGTCCTGTGTATGGGGGTATGTCCTGTGTATGGGGGTATTGTCCTGTGTATGGGGTATTGTCCCCTGTATGGGGGT
The DNA here is from genome assembly GCF_046119375.1 of Phyllobates terribilis. Classification (NCBI taxonomy): domain Eukaryota; kingdom Metazoa; phylum Chordata; class Amphibia; order Anura; family Dendrobatidae; genus Phyllobates; species Phyllobates terribilis. The sequence continues at coordinate 58,071 of NW_027366212.1, forward strand.
ATTGTCCTGTGTATGGGGGTATTGTCCTGTGTATGGGGGTATTGTTCTGTGTATGGGGGTATTGCCCTGTGTATGGAGGTATTGTCCTGTGTATGGGGGTATTGTCCTGTGTATGGGGGTATTGTCCCTGTGTATGGGGGTATTGTTCTGTGTATGGGGGGTATTGTCCTGTGTATGAGGGTATTGTCCTGTGTATGGGGGTATTGTCCTGTCTATGAGGGTATTGTTCTGTGTATGGGGGTATTGTCCTGTGTATGGGGTATTGTCCTGTCTATGAGGGTATTGTTCTGTGTATGGGGGGTATTGTCCTGTGTATGAGGGTATTGTCCTGTGTATGGGGGTATTGTCCTGTGTATGGGGGTATTGTCCTGTGTATGGGGGTATTGTTCTGTGTATGGGGGTATTGTCCTGTGTATGGGGGTATTGTCCTATGTATGGGGGTATTGTCCTGTGTATGAGGGTATTGTCCTGTGTATGGGGGTATTGTCCTGTGTATGGGGGTATTGTTCTGTGTATGGGGGTATTGTCCTGTGTATGGGGGGTATTGTCCTGTGTATGGGGATATTGTCCCTGTGTATGGGGGTATTGTCCGATGTATGGGAGTATTGTCCTGTGTATGGGGGTATTGTCCTGTGTATGGGGGTATTGTCCTGTGTATGGGTTATTGTCCTGTGTATGGGGGGTATTGTCCGATGTATGGGGGTATTGTCCTGTGTATGGGGTTATTGTCCTGTGTATGGGGGTATTGTCCTGTGTATGGGGGTATTGTCCTGTGTATGGGGGTATTGTTCTGTGTATGGGGGTATTGTCCTGTGTATGGGGGTATTGTCCTGTGTATGGGGGTATTGTCCTGTGTATGGGGGTATTGTCCTGTGTATGGGAGTATTGTCCTGTGTATGAGGGTATTGCCCTGTGTATGGAGGTATTGTCCTGTGTATGGGGGTATTGCCCTGTGTATGGGGGTATTGTCCTGTATATGGGGGTATTGTCCTGTGTATGGGGGTATTGTCCTGTGTATGGGGGTATTGTCCTGTGTATGGGGGTATTGTTCTGTGTATGGGGGTATTGTTCTGTGTATGGAGGTATTGTCCTGTGTATGAGGGTATTGCCCTGTGTATGGAGGTATTGTCCTGTGTATGGGGGTATTGTCCTGTGTATGGGGGGTATTGTCCTGTGTATGGGGGGTATTGTCCTGTGTATGGGGGTATTGTCCTGTGTATGAGGGTATTGTTCTGTGTATGGGGGTATTGTCCTGTGTATGGGGGGTATTGTCCTGTGTATGGGGGTATTGTCCTGTGTATGGGGGTATTGTTCTGTGTATGGGGGGTATTGTCCTGTGTATGAGGGTATTGTCCTGTGTATGGGGGTATTGTCCTGTGTATGGGGGTATTGTCCTGTGTATGGGGGTATTGTCCTGTGTATGGAGGTATTGTCCTGTGTATGGGGGTATTGTCCGGTGTATGGGGGGTATTGTCCTGTGTATGGGGGTATTGTTCGGTGTATGGGGGTATTGTCCGGTGTATGGGGGGTATTGTCCTGTGTATGGGGGTATTGTCCTGTGTATGGAGGTATTGTCCTGTGTATGGGGGTATTGTCCTGTGTATGAGGGTATTGCCCTGTGTATGGAGGTATTGTCCTGTGTATGGGGGTATTGTCCTGTGTATGGAGGTATTGTCCTGTGTATGGGGGTATTGTCCTGTGTATGGGGGTATTGTTCTGTGTATGGGGGGTATTGTCCTGTGTATGAGGGTATTGCCCTGTGTATGGAGGTATTGTCCTGTGTATGGGGGTATTGTTCTGTGTATGGGGGGTATTGTCCTGTGTATGAGGGTATTGCCCTGTGTATGGAGGTATTGTCCTGTGTATGGAGGTATTGTCCTGTGTATGGGGGTATTGTCCTGTGTATGGGGGTATTGTCCTGTGTATGGGGGTATTGTCTTATGTATGGGGGTATTGTCCTGTGTATGGGGGTATTGTTCTGTGTATGGGGGGTATTGTCCTGTGTATGAGGGTATTGTCCTGTGTATGGAGGTATTGTCCTGTGTATGAGGGTATTGCCCTGTGTATGGAGGTATTGTCCTGTGTATGGGGGTATTGTCCTGTGTATGGGGGTATTGTCCTGTGTATGGGGGTATTGTTCTGTGTATGGGGGGTATTGTCCTGTGTATGAGGGTATTGCCCTGTGTATGGAGATATTGTCCTGTGTATGGGGGTATTGTTCTGTGTATGGGGGGTATTGTCCTGTGTATGAGGGTATTGTCCTGTGTATGGGGGTATTGTCCTGTGTATGGGGGTATTGTTCTGTGTATGGGGGTATTGTCCTGTGTATGGGGGTATTGTTCTGTGTATGGGGGTATTGTCCGGTGTATGGGGGGTATTGTCCTGTGTATGGGGGTATTGTCCTGTGTATGGAGGTATTGTCCTGTGTATGGGGGTATTGTCCTGTGTATGAGGGTATTGCCCTGTGTATGGAGGTATTGTCCTGTGTATGGGGGTATTGTCCTGTGTATGGAGGTATTGTCCTGTGTATGGGGGTATTGTCCTGTGTATGGGGGTATTGTTCTGTGTATGGGGGGTATTGTCCTGTGTATGAGGGTATTGCCCTGTGCATGGAGGTATTGTCCTGTGTATGGGGGTATTGTTCTGTGTATGGGGGTATTGTCCTGTGTATGAGGGTATTGCCCTGTGTATGGAGGTATTGTCCTGTGTATGGAGGTATTGTCCTGTGTATGGGGGTATTGTCCTGTGTATGGGGGTATTGTCCTGTGTATGGGGGTATTGTCTTATGTATGGGGGTATTGTCCTGTGTATGGGGGTATTGTTCTGTGTATGGGGGGTATTGTCCTGTGTATGAGGGTATTGTCCTGTGTATGGAGGTATTGTCCTGTGTATGAGGGTATTGCCCTGTGTATGGAGGTATTGTCCTGTGTATGGGGGTATTGTCCTGTGTATGGGGGTATTGTCCTGTGTATGGGGGTATTGTTCTGTGTATGGGGGGTATTGTCCTGTGTATGAGGGTATTGCCCTGTGTATGGAGATATTGTCCTGTGTATGGGGGTATTGTTCTGTGTATGGGGGGTATTGTCCTGTGTATGAGGGTATTGTCCTGTGTATGGGGGTATTGTCCTGTGTATGGGGGTATTGTTCTGTGTATGGGGGTATTGTCCTGTGTATGGGGGTATTGTTCTGTGTATGGGGGTATTGTCCTGTGTATGGAGGTATTGTCCTGTGTATGGGGGTATTGTCCTGTGTATGGGGGTATTGTTCTGTGTATGGGGGGTATTGTCCTGTGTATGGGGGTATTGTCCTGTGTATGGGGGTATTGTCCTGTGTATGGAGGTATTGTCCTGTGTATGGGGGTATTGTTCTGTGTATGGGGGTATTGTCCTGTGTATGGGAGTATTGTCCTGTGTATGGGGGTATTGTCCTGTGTATGGGGGTATTGTCCTGTGTATGGGGGTATTGTCCTGTGTATGGAGGTATTGTCCTGTGTATGGGGGTATTGTCCTGTGTATGGGGGGTATTGTCCTGTGTATGGGAGTATTGTCCTGTGTATGGGGGGTATTGTCCTGTGTATGGGGGTATTGTCCTGTGTATGAGGGTACTGTCCTGTGTATGGGGGTATTGTCCTGTGTATGGGGGTATTGTCCTGTGTATGGGGGTATTGTCCTGTGTATGGGGGTATTGTTCTGTGTATGGGGGGTATTGTCCTGTGTATGAGGGTATTGTCCTGTGTATGGGGGTATTGTCCTGTGTATGGGGGTATTGTTCTGTGTATGGGGGTATTGTCCTGTGTATGGGGGTATTGTTCTGTGTATGGGGGTATTGTCCTGTGTATGGAGGTATTGTCCTGTGTATGGGGGTATTGTCCTGTGTATGGGGGGTATTGTCCTGTGTATGAGGGTATTGCCCTGTGTATGGGGGTATTGTTCTGTGTATGGGGGTATTGTCCTGTGTATGGGGGTATTGTCCTGTGTATGGGGGTATTGTCCTGTGTATGGGGGGTATTGTCCTGTGTATGGGGGTATTGTCCTGTGTATGGGGGTATTGTCCTGTGTATGGGGGGTATTGTCCTGTGTATGGGGGTATTGTCCTGTGTATGGAGGTATTGTCCTGTGTATGGGGGTATTGTCCTGTGTATGGGGGGTATTGTCCTGTGTATGAGGGTATTGCCCTGTGTATGGGGGTATTGTTCTGTGTATGGGGGTATTGTCCTGTGTATGGGGGTATTGTCCTGTGTATGGGGGGTATTGTCCTGTGTATGGGGGTATTGTCCTGTGTATGGGGGTATTGTTCTGTGTATGGGGGTATTGTCCTGTGTATGGGGGTATTGTCCTGTGTATGGAGGTATTGTCCTGTGTATGGGGGTATTGTCCTGTGTATGGGGGGTATTGTCCTGTGTATGAGGGTATTGCCCTGTGTATGGAGGTATTGTCCTGTGTATGGGAGTATTGCCCTGTGTATGGGGGTATTGTCCTGTGTATGGGGGTATTGTCCTGTGTATGGGGGTATTGTCCTGTGTATGGGGGTATTGTCCTGTGTATGGAGGTATTGTCCTGTGTATGGGGGTATTGTCCTGTGTATGGGGGGTATTGTCCTGTGTATGAGGGTATTGCCCTGTGTATGGAGGTATTGTCCTGTGTATGGGGGTATTGTCCTGTGTATGGGGGTATTGTCCTGTGTATGGGGGTATTGTCCTGTGTATGGGGGTATTGTCCTGTGTATGGGGGTATTGTCCTGTGTATGGGAGTATTGTCCTGTGTATGGGGGTATTGTCCTGTGTATGGGGGTATTGTTCTGTGTATGGGGGTATTGTCCTGTGTATGGGGGGTATTGTCCTGTGTATGGGGGGTATTGTCCTGTGTATGGGGGTATAGTTCTGTGTATGGGGGGTATTGTCCGGTGTATGGGGGTATTGTCCTGTGTATGGGGGTATTGTCCTATGTATGGGAGTATTGTCCTGTGTATGGGGGTATTGTCCTGTGTATGGAGGTATTGTTCTGTGTATGAGGGTACTGTCCTGTGTATGGGGGTATTGTCCTGTGTATGGGGGTATTGTTCTGTGTATGGGGGTATTGTCCTGTGTATGGGGGTATTGTCCTGTGTATGGGGGTATTGTCCTGTGTATGGGGTTATTGTCCTGTGTATGGAGGTATTGTCCTGTGTATGGGGGTATTGTTCTGTGTATGGGAGTATTGTCCTGTGTATGGGGGTATTGTCCTGTGTATGGGGGTATTGTTCTGTGTATGGGGGTATTGTCCTGTGTATGGGGGGTATTGTCCTGTGTATGGGGGTATTGTTCTGTGTATGGGGGGTATTGTCCTGTGTATGGGGGTATTGTCCTGTGTATGGGGGTATTGTCCTGTGTATGGGGGTATTGTCCTGTGTATGGAGGTATTGTCCTGTGTATGGGGGTATTGTTCTGTGTATGGGGGTATTGTCCTGTGTATGGGGGTATTGTTCTGTGTATGGGGGGTATTGTCCTGTGTATGGGGGTATTGTCCTGTGTATGGGGGTATTGTCCTGTGTATGGGGGTATTGTCCTGTGTATGGAGGTATTGTCCTGTGTATGGGGGGTATTGTCCTGTGTATGGGGGTATTGTTCTGTGTATGGGGGTATTGTCCTGTGTATGGGGGTATTGTCCTGTGTATGGGGGTATTGTCCTGTGTATGGAGGTATTGTCCTGTGTATGGGGGTATTGTCCTGTGTATGGGGGTATTGTCCTGTGTATGGGGGGTATTGTCCTGTGTATGGGGGTATTGTCCTGTGTATGGGGTATTGTCCTGTGTATGGGGGTATTGTCCTGTGTATGGGGGTATTGTCCTGTGTATGGGGGTATTGTTCTGTGTATGGGGGTATTGTCCTGTGTATGGGGTATTGTCCTGTGTATGGGGGTATTGTCCTGTGTATGGGGGTATTGTCCTGTGTATGGGGGTATTGTCCTGTGTATGGGGGTATTGTCCTGTGTATGGGGGTATTGTTCTGTGTATGGGGGTATTGTTCTGTGTATGAGGGTACTGTCCTGTGTATGGGGGTATTGTCCTGTGTATGGGGGTATTGTTCTGTGTATGGGGGTATTGTCCTGTGTATGGGGGTATTGTTCTGTGTATGGGGGTATTGTCCTGTGTATGGGGGTATTGTCCTGTGTATGGGGGTATTGTAATGTGTATGGGGGTATTGTTCTGTGTGTATGGGAGTATTGTCCTGTGTATGGGGGTATTGTCCTGTGTATGGGGGTATTGTCCTGTGTATAGGGGGTATTGTTCTGTGTATGGGGGTATTGTCCTGTGTATGGGGGTATTGTCCTGTGTATGGGGGTATTGTCCTGTGTATGGGGGTATTGTTCTGTGTGTATGGGAGTATTGTCCTGTGTATGGGGGTATTGTCCTGTGTATGGGGGTATTGTCCTGTGTATAGGGGGTATTGTCCTGTGTATGGGGGGTATTGTCCTGTGTATGGAGGTATTGTCCTGTGTATGGGGGTATTGTTCTGTGTATGGAGGTATTGTCCTGTGTATGGGGTATTGTTCTGTGTATGGAGGTATTGTTCTGTGTATGGAGGTATTGTCCTGTGTATGGGGGTATTGTTCTGTGTATGGGGGGTATTGTCCTGTGTATGGGGGTATTGTTCTGTGTATGGAGGTATTGTTCTGTGTATGGAGGTATTGTCCTGTGTATGGGGGTATTGTTCTGTGTATGGAGGTATTGTTCTGTGTATGGAGGTATTGTCCTGTGTATGGGGGTATTGTCCTGTGTATGGGGGTATTGTTCTGTGTATGGAGGTATTGTTCTGTGTATGGAGGTATTGTCCTGTGTATGGGGGTATTGTTCTGTGTATGGAGGTATTGTTCTGTGTATGGAGGTATTGTCCTGTGTATGGGGGTATTGTCCTGTGTATGGGGGGTATTGTCCTGTGTATGGAGGTATTGTCCTGTGTATGGGGGTATTGTCCTGTGTATGGAGGTATTGTCCTGTGTATGGGGGTATTGTTCTGTGTATGGAGGTATTGTTCAGTGTATGGGGGTATTGTCCTGTGTATGGAGGTATTGTCCTGTGTATGGGGGGTATTGTCCTGTGTATGGGGGGTATTGTCCTGTGTATGGGGGTATTGTCCTGTGTATGGGGGTATTGTTCTGTGTATGGGGGTATTGTCCTGTGTATGGGAGTATTGTCCTGTGTATGGGTGTATTGTTCTGTGTATGGGGGTATTGTCCTGTGTATGGAGGTATTGTCCTGTGTATGGGGGTATTGTCCTGTGTATGGGTGTATTGTTCTGTGTATGGGGGTATTGTCCTGTGTATGGGAGTATTGTTCTGTGTATGGGGGTATTGTCCTGTGTATGGGGGTATTGTTCTGTGTATGGAGGTATTGTCCTGTGTATGGAGGTATTGTCCTGTGTATGGGGGTATTGTCCTGTGTATGGGTGTATTGTTCTGTGTATGGGGGTATTGTCCTGTGTATGGGGGTATTGTTCTGTGTATGGGGGTATTGTCCTGTGTATGGGGGTATTGTCCTGTGTATGGGGGTATTGTCCTGTGTATGGGAGTATTGTTCTGTGTATGGGAGTATTGTCCTGTGTATGGGGGTATTGTTCTGTGTATGGGGGTATTGTCCTGTGTATGGGGGTATTGTCCTGTGTATGGGGGTATTGTCCTGTGTATGGGGGGTATTGTCCTGTGTATGGGGGGTATTGTCCTGTGTATGGAGGTATTGTTCTGTGTATGGGGGTATTGTCCTGTGTATGGGGGTATTGTTCTGTGTATGGGGGTATTGTTCTGTGTATGGGGGTATTGTCCTGTGTATAAGGGGTATTGTCCTGTGTATGGGGGGTATTGTTCTGTGTATGGGGGTATTGTCCTGTGTATGGGGGTATTGTCCTGTGTATGGGGGTATTGTTCTGTGTATGGGGGTATTGTCCTGTGTATGGAGGTATTGTCCTGTGTATGGGGGTATTGTCCTGTGTATGGAGGTATTGTCCTGTGTATGGGTGTATTGTTCTGTGTATGGGGGTATTGTCCTGTGTATGGAGGTATTGTCCTGTGTATGGGGGGTATTGTCCTGTGTATGGGAGTATTGTCCTGTGTATGAGGGGTATTGTCCTGTGTATGGGGGTATTGTCCTGTGTATGGGGGTATTGTCCTGTGTATGGGGGTATTGTCCTGTGTATGGAGGTATTGTCCTGTGTATGGAGGTATTGTTCTGTGTATGGGGGGTATTGTCCTGTGTATGGGGTATTGTCCTGTGTATGGGTGTATTGTTCTGTGTATGGGGGTATTGTCCTGTGTATGGGGGTATTGTTCTGTGTATGGGGGGTATTGTCCTGTGTATGGGGTATTGTCCTGTGTATGGGTGTATTGTTCTGTGTATGAGGGTATTGTCCTGTGTATGGGGGTATTGTCCTGTGTATGGAGGTATTGTTCTGTGTATGGGGGGTATTGTCCTGTGTATGGGGTATTGTCCTGTGTATGGGTGTATTGTTCTGTGTATGGGGGTATTGTCCTGTGTATGGGGGTATTGTCCTGTGTATGGGGGTATTGTCCTGTGTATGGAGGTATTGTCCTGTGTATGGGGGGTATTGTCCTGTGTATGGGGGGTATTGTCCTGTGTATGGAGGTATTGTTCTGTGTATGGGGGTATTGTTCTGTGTATGGGGGTATTGTCCTGTGTATGGGGGTATTGTCCTGTGTATGGGGGTATTGTTCTGTGTATGGAGGTATTGTCCTGTGTATGGGGGTATTGTCCTGTGTATGGGGGTATTGTTCTGTGTATGGGGGTATTGTCCTGTGTATGGAGGTATTGTCCTGTGTATGGGGGGTATTGTCCTGTGTATGGGGGGTATTGTCCTGTGTATGGAGGTATTGTTCTGTGTATGGGGGTATTGTTCTGTGTATGGGGGTATTGTCCTGTGTATGGGGGTATTGTTCTGTGTATGGGGGTATTGTTCTGTGTATGGGGGTATTGTCCTGTGTATAAGGGGTATTGTCCTGTGTATGGGGGGTATTGTTCTGTGTATGGGGGTATTGTCCTGTGTATGGGGGTATTGTCCTGTGTATGGGGGTATTGTTCTGTGTATGGGGGTATTGTCCTGTGTATGGAGGTATTGTCCTGTGTATGGGGGTATTGTCCTGTGTATGGGTGTATTGTTCTGTGTATGGGGGTATTGTCCTGTGTATGGGGGTATTGTTCTGTGTATGGGGGTATTGTCCTGTGTATGGGGGTATTGTCCTGTGTATGGGGGTATTGTCCTGTGTATGGGGGGTATTGTCCTGTGTATGGAGGTATTGTTCTGTGTATGGGGGTATTGTTCTGTGTATGGGGGTATTGTCCTGTGTATGGGGGTATTGTTCTGTGTATGGGGGTATTGTTCTGTGTATGGGGGTATTGTCCTGTGTATAAGGGGTATTGTCCTGTGTATGGGGGGTATTGTCCTGTGTATGGGGGGTATTGTCCTGTGAATGGAGGTATTGTTCTGTGTATGGGGGTATTGTTCTGTGTATGGGGGTATTGTCCTGTGTATGGGGGTATTGTTCTGTGTATGGGGGTATTGTTCTGTGTATGGGGGGTATTGTCCTGTGTATGGGGGTATTGTCCTGTGTATGGGGGGTATTGTCCTGTGTATGGGGGGTATTGTCCTGTGTATGGAGGTATTGTCCTGTGTATGGGGGTATTGTTCTGTGTATGGGGGTATTGTTCTGTGTATGGGGGTATTGTTCTGTGTATGGGGGTATTGTTCTGTGTATGGGGGGTATTGTCCTGTGTATGGGGGTATTGTCCTGTGTATGGGGGGTATTGTCCTGTGTATGGGGGGTATTGTCCTGTGTATGGGGGGTATTGTCCTGTGTATGGAGGTATTGTTCTGTGTATGGGGGTATTGTTCTGTGTATGGGGGTATTGTTCTGTGTATGGGGGGTATTGTCCTGTGTATGGGGGGTATTGTCCTGTGTATGGGGGGTATTGTTCTGTGTATGGAGGTATTGTCCTGTGTATGGGGGTATTGTCCTGTGTATGGGGGGTATTGTCCTGTGTATGGAGGTATTGTTCTGTGTATGGGGGTATTGTTCTGTGTATGGGGGTATTGTTCTGTGTATGGGGGGTATTGTCCTGTGTATGGGGGGTATTGTCCTGTGTATGGGGGGTATTGTTCTGTGTATGGAGGTATTGTCCTGTGTATGGGGGTATTGTCCTGTGTATGGGGGGTATTGTCCTGTGTATGGAGGTATTGTCCTGTGTATGGAGGTATTGTCCTGTGTATGGGGGTATTGTCCTGTGTATGGAGGTATTGTCCTGTGTATGGGGGTATTGTTCTGTGTATGGGGGTATTGTTCTGTGTATGGGAGTATTGTCCTGTGTATGGGGGTATTGTTCTGTGTATGGGGGTATTGTCCTGTGTATGGAGGTATTGTCCTGTGTATGGGGGTATTGTTCTGTGTATGGGGGTATTGTCCTGTGTATGGGGGTATTGTTCTGTGTATGGGGGTATTGTTCTGTGTATGGGGGTGTTGTCCTGTGTATGGGGGTATTGTTCTGTGTATGGGGGGTATTGTCCTGTGTATGGGGTATTGTCCTGTGTATGGGGGTATTGTCCTGTGTATGGGGGTATTGTTCTGTGTATGGGGGTATTGTCCTGTGTATGGGGGTATTGTCCTGTGTATGGGGATATTGTTCTGTGTATGGAGGTATTGTCCTGTGTATGGGGGTATTGTTCTGTGTATGGGGGGTATTGTCCTGTGTATGGGGGTATTGTTCTGTGTATGGGGGGTATTGTCCTGTGTATGGGGGTATTGTCCTGTGTATGGGGGTTATTGTCCTGTGTATGGGGATATTGTTCTGTGTATGGGGGTATTGTTCTGTGTATGGGGGTATTGTCCTGTGTATGGGGGTATTGTTCTGTGTATGGGGGTATTGTCCTGTGTATGGGGGTATTGTTCTGTGTATGGGGGTATTGTTCTGTGTATGGGGGTATTGTCCTGTGTATGGGGGTATTGTTCTGTGTATGGGGGGTATTGTCCTGTGTATGGGGGTATTGTCCTGTGTATGGGGGTTATTGTCCTGTGTATGGGAGTATTGTCCTGTGTATGGGGGTATTGTTCTGTGTATGGGGGTATTGTCCTGTGTATGGAGGTATTGTCCTGTGTATGGGGGTTATTGTCCTGTGTATGGGGATATTGTCCTGTGTATGGGGGTATTGCCATGTGTATGGGGGTATTGCACTGTGTATGGGGGTATTGTCCTGTGTATGGGGGTATTGTCCTGTGTATGGGGGTATTGTTCTGTGTATGGAGGTATTGTCCTGTGTATGGGGGTATTGTCCTGTGTATGGGGGGTAATGTCCTGTGTATGGGGGGTATTGTCCTGTGTATGGAGGTATTGTCCTGTGTATGGGGGTATTGTCCTGTGTATGGGGGGTAATGTCCTGTGTATGGGGGTATTGTCCTGTGTATGGGGGTATTGTTCTGTGTATGGGGGTATTGTCCTGTGTATGGGGGTATTGTTCTGTGTATGGGGGTATTGTCCTGTGTATGGGGGTTTTGTTCTGTGTATGGGGGGTATTGTCCTGTGTATGGGGGTATTGTCCTGTGTATGGGGGGTATTGTCCTGTGTATGGGGGGTATTGTCCTGTGTATGGAGGTATTGTCCTGTGTATGGGGGTATTGTTCTGTGTATGGGGGGTATTGTCCTGTGTATGGGGGTATTGTCCTGTGTATGGGGGTATTGTCCTGTGTATGGGGGTATTGTTCTGTGTATGGGGGGTATTGTCCTGTGTATGGGGGTATTGTCCTGTGTATGGGGGTATTGTCCTGTGTATGGGGGTATTGTTCTGTGTATGGGGGGTATTGTCCTGTGTATGGGGGTATTGTCCTGTGTATGGGGGTATTGTCCTGTGTATGGGGGTATTGTTCTGTGTATGGGGGTATTCATAGAATCATAGAATCATAGAATGGTAGAGTTGGAGGGGTCCTCCTGGGTCATCTGGTTCAACCCCCTGCTCAAAGCAGGATTCACTAGATCATCTCAGACAGATGTCTGTCCAGCCTCTGTTTGAAGACGTCCATTGAAGGGGAACTCACCACCTCTCGTGGCAGCCTGTTCCACTCATTAATCACCCTAACTGTCAAAAAGTTTTTTCTAATATCTAATCTGTGTCTCCTCCCATTTAGTTTCATCCCATTGCTTCTAGTCTTTCCTTGTGCAAATGAGAATAAAGATGATCCTTCTACAATGTGACAGCCCTTGACATATTTGTAGACAGCTATTAAGTCTCCTCTCAGTCTTCTTTTTTGCAAGCTAAACATTCCCAAATCCTGCAACCGTTCTTCATAGGACATGGTTTGCAGACCAGTCACCATTCTGGTCGCTCTTCTCTGAACTTGCTCCAGTTTGTCTATGTCTTTTTTAAAATGTGGTGCCCAAAACTGTACACAGTATTCCAGATGAGGTCTGACCAAAGAGGAGTAAAGACCGATAATGACTTCACGTGATCTAGACTGTATGCTTCTGTTAATACATCCCAGAATTGTATTTGCCTTTTTTGCTGCTGCATCACACTGTTGACTCATGTTCAGTCTATGATCTATTAGTATACCTAAGTCTTTTTCACATGTACTGTTGCTTATCTCTATTCCTCCCATTCTGTATATGCTTTTTTCATTTTTATTGCCCAGATGTAGTACTTTGCATTTTTCCCTGTTAAAAACCATTCTGTTGGTTGCTGCCCACTGCTCCAGTTTATTTAGGTCTTTTTGAATCCTCTCTCTCTCTTCTCTAGTATTAGCTATCCCTCCTAGCTTTGTGTCATCAGCAAATTTAATCAGTTTACCCTCAATTCCTTCATCTAAATCATTGATAAAGATGTTGAACAATACAGGTCCCAGGACGGAGCCCTGTGGTACCCCACTTGAGACATTCATCCAGCTGGATGTGAAGCCATTTACAACCACCCTTTGAGTCCGATCACTAAGCCAGTTATGAATTCACCTAACAGTTGCCTGGTCCATTGCATACTTGGTCATTTTTTCAATAAGGATGGTGTGAGATACTTTGTCAAATGCTTTGCTGAAGTCAAGATATACTATATCTACAGCATTTCCCTGATCCACCCAGTCAGTGGTCATGTTGCCTTACGCTGAAGAGGATATGCCCTTAAAATGGGTGTTTCAACAAGACAACGACCCTAAACAAACCAGTAAATGAGCAAAATCTTGGTTCCAGTCCAACAAAATTGAGGTTATGGAGAGGCCAGCCCAATCCCCGAACTTTAATCCGATAGAATACTTGTAGGGTGACATCAAAAATGCCGTTTATGAGGCAAAGCCAATAAATGTCCAAAAAATTGTGGGATGTAGTGAAAGCATCCTGGGCTGGAATAACAGCTGACAGAAGTTGGTTGACTCTATGCAACATAGATGTGAAACAGTTCTAAAAAACTGTGGGTAACAACTAAATATCGGGTTAGTGATTCACAGGATGCTAAATCCTAAAAAAAGAGACATATTGTGAGTTTGTAAAGACAAACACAGACACTGCTATTTTTTTTAGAACAGAACAATGTTCATTTTTTTGTTATTTTCTGTAAAGTAGTTAAAAATTATCTACATTTCACTTCATGTTCTGAATTAGAAAACAGTCTGCAATGTTCCCAATGCTGGAAATAAAAACTAGGACAAAGATTTTGTGCTTCACTCATGTTTTTGAACACACTGTTATTATTGTGAACACTACTGTATATAATCTATAGTGGATCATGTGACACAAGGCGCTATCGTCTAGAACAACCAGACCATAGACAGAGGCTGTGAGACCAGGAGTCAGCCCGGCCGATGTGTTTGATTACTGGCCTCGGAGCAGGTGGAAGGCCGGAGAAGTGTGACAGACAACCAGTTAATCCAGGGCATTCTCCTCTGCACCCCTTGGTCAGAGATGGGGTGATGGTACCTTCTGCCTTTTGTAGATGCTGGAGAGTGGGGCCACCTCACAGTCCTTGTGGGCGCCAAACACCTTGCACATGGAGCAGGTTGGGGTCTCACACGTCAGGCAGTAGATGTTAATCTTCTCATCCTCGTGCTCCTCACACATTAGGTGCTGCTCTGATTTGGTGTTGAGAGGCCTGAAAGACAATGATAGAGATGAGGATCAGGGGCCAACACAGAAACCTGGGGGTCCACAGGAAACCTAAACAGAAAGCCACACCAGATGTTCTCCACCTACATAACAGACAATGCCCACCATGTGGAAGTTATGGATGAACTCTGCACTGGTTAATAAAGTATCAGTACAAGACGTAGGCTCAGGGCTAAAAATATAATCTTCTCTGAGGCCACCACCAGAGGGAGCACTCCTCACACAGATGTATACAATGAGTACTGAAGTGGTCAGTATACTGATCTCTCCCCAGTGATGTATATACAGTGATATCACCGCTCTATATCCTGGTGATCTGGGTGTAGTACTGATCTCTATACTGATCTCTCCCCAGTGATGTATATACAGTGATATCACCGCTCTATATCCTGGTGATCTGGGTGTAGTACTGATCTCTATACTGACCTCTCACCAGTGATGTATATACAGTGATATCACCGCTCTATATCCTGGTGATCTGGGTGTAGTACTGATCTCTATACTGATCTCTGTATTGCCCTGTGTATGGAGGTATTGTCCTGTGTATGGAGGTATTGTTCTGTGTATGGGGGGTATTGTCCTGTGTATGGGGGTATTGTCCTGTGTATGGGGGGTATTGTCCTGTGTATGGGGGGTATTGTCCTGTGTATGGGGGGTATTGTCCTGTGTATGGAGGTATTGTTCTGTGTATGGGGGTATTGTTCTGTGTATGGGGGTATTGTTCTGTGTATGGGGGGTATTGTCCTGTGTATGGGGGGTATTGTCCTGTGTATGGGGGGTATTGTTCTGTGTATGGAGGTATTGTCCTGTGTATGGGGGTATTGTCCTGTGTATGGGGGGTATTGTCCTGTGTATGGAGGTATTGTTCTGTGTATGGGGGTATTGTTCTGTGTATGGGGGTATTGTTCTGTGTATGGGGGGTATTGTCCTGTGTATGGGGGGTATTGTCCTGTGTATGGGGGTATTGTCCTGTGTATGGAGGTATTGTTCTGTGTATGGGGGGTATTGTCCTGTGTATGGGGGTATTGTCCTGTGTATGGGGGTATTGTCCTGTGTATGGGGGGTATTGTCCTGTGTATGGGGGTATTGTCCTGTGTATGGGGGTATTGTCCTGTGTATGGGGGGCATTGTCCTGTGTATGGGGGTATTGTCCTGTGTATGGAGGTATTGTCTTGTGTATGGAGGTATTGTCTTGTGTATGGGGGTATTGTCCTGTATATGGGGGTATTGTCCTGTGTATGGGGGGTATTGTCCTGTGTATGGGGGTATTGTCCTGTGTATGGGGGTATTGTCCTGTGTATGGGGTATTGTCCTGTGCATGGGGGTATTGTCCTGTGTATGGGAGTATTGTCCTGTGTATGGGGGTATTGTCCTGTGTATGGGGGGTATTGTCCTGTGTATGGGGGTATTGTCCTGTGTATGGGGGTATTGTCCTGTGTATGGGGGTATTGTTTTGTGTATGGGGGTATTGTCCTGTGTATGGGGGTATTGTCCTGTGTATGGGGGGTATTGTCCTGTGTATGGGAGTATTGTCCTGTGTATGGGGGTATTGTCCTGTGTATGGGGGGTATTGTCCTGTGTATGGGAGTATTGTCCTGTGTATGGGGGTATTGTCCTGTGTATGGGGGGTATTGTCCTGTGTATGGAGGTATTGTCCTGTGTATGGGGGTATTGTCCTGTGTATGGGGGTATTGTCCTGTGTATGGGGGTATTGTTCTGTGTATGGGGGTATTGTCCTGTGTATGGGGTATTGTACTGTGTATGGGGGTATTGTTCTGTGTATGGGGGTATTGTCCTGTGTATGGGGGTATTGTCCTGTGTATGGGGGTATTGTTCTGTGTATGGGGGTTATTGTCCTGTGTATGGGGGTATTGTTCTGTGTATGGGGGTTATTGCCCTGTGTATGGGGGTATTGTCCTGTGTATGGGGTATTGTACTGTGTATGGGGGTATTGTTCTGTGTATGGGGGTATTGTCCTGTGTATGGGGGTATTGTCCTGTGTATGGGGGTATTGTCCTGTGTATGGGGGTATTGTTCTGTGTTTGGTTGTATTGTCCTGTGTATGGGGGTATTGTCCTGTGTATGGGGGTATTGTCCTGTGTATGGGGGTATTGTCCTGTGTATGGGGGTATTGTTCTGTACATGGGGGTATTGTCCTGTGTATGGGGGTATTGTTCTGTGTATGGGGGTATTGTCCTGTGTATGGGGGTATTGTTCTGTGTATGGGGGTATTGTTCTGTACATGGGGGTATTGTCCTGTGTATGGGGGTATTGTTCTGTACATGGGGGTATTGTCCTGTGTATGGGGGTATTGTTCTGTGTATGGGGGTATTGGGGGTATTGTCCTGTGTATGGGGGTATTGTTCTGTGTATGGGGGTATTGTTCTGTACATGGGGGTATTGTCCTGTGTATGGGGGTATTGTTCTGTACATGGGGGTATTGTCCTGTGTATGGGGGTATTGTTCTGTGTATGGGGGTATTGGGGGTATTGTCCTGTGTATGGGGGTATTGTTCTGTGTATGGGGGTATTGTTCTGTACATGGGGGTATTGTCCTGTGTATGGGGGTATTGTTCTGTACATGGGGGTATTGTCCTGTGTATGGGGGTATTGTTCTGTGTATGGGGGTATTGTCCTGTGTATGGGAGTATTGTTCTGTGTATGGTTGTATTGTCCTGTGTATGGGGGTATTGTCCTGTGTATGGGGGTATTGTCCTGTGTATGGGGGTATTGTCCTGTGTATGGGGGTATTGTTCTGTACATGGGGGTATTGTCCTGTGTATGGGGGTATTGTCCTGTGTATGGGGGTATTGGGGGTATTGTCCTGTTTATGGGGGTATTGTCCTGTGTATGGGGGTATTGCCCTGTGTATGGGGGTATTGTCCTGTGTATGGGGGTATTGTCCTGTGTATGGGGGTATTGTCCTGTGTATGGGGTATTGTCCTGTGTATGGGGGGTATTGTCCTGTGTATGGGGGTATTGTCCTGTGTATGGGGGTATTGTTCTGTGTATGGTGGTATTGTCCTGTGTATGGGGTATTGTCCTGTGTATGGGGGTATTGTCCTGTGTATGGGGGTATTGCCCTGTGTATGGGGGTATTGCCCTGTGTATGGGGGTATTGTCCTGTGTATGGGGGTATTGTCCTGTGTATGGGGTATTGTCCTGTGTATGGGGGGTATTGTTCTGTGTATGGGGGTATTGTCCTGTGTATGGGGGTATTGTTCTGTGTATGGGGGTATTGCCCTGTGTATGGGGGTATTGTCCTATGTATGGGGGTATTGTCCTGTGTATGGGGGGTATTGTCCTGTGTATGGGGTATTGTCCTGTGTATGGGGGTATTGTCCTGTGTATGGGGGTATTGTCCTGTGTATGGGGGTATTGTCCTGTGTATGGGGGTATTGTCCTGTGTATGGGGTATTGTCCTGTGTATGGGGGTATTGTCCTGTGTATGGGGGTATTGCCCTGTGTATGGGGGTATTGCCCTGTGTATGGGGGTATTGTCCTGTGTATGGGGGTATTGTCCTGTGTATGGGGTATTGTCCTGTGTATGGGGGGTATTGTTCTGTGTATGGGGGTATTGTCCTGTGTATGGGGGTATTGTTCTGTGTATGGGGGTATTGCCCTGTGTATGGGGGTATTGTCCTATGTATGGGGGTATTGTCCTGTGTATGGGGGGTATTGTCCTGTGTATGGGGTATTGTCCTGTGTATGGGGGTATTGTTCTGTGTATGGGGGGTATTGTCCTGTGTATGGGGGGTATTGTCCTGTGTATGGGGTATTGTCCTGTGTATGGGGGTATTGTCCTGTGTATGGGGGTATTGCCCTGTGTATGGGGGTATTGTCCTGTGTATGGGGGTATTGTCCTGTGTATGGGGGTATTGTCCTGTGTATGGGGGTATTGTCCTGTGTATGGGGTATTGTCCTGTGTATGGGGGGTATTGTTCTGTGTATGGGGTATTGTCCTGTGTATGGAGGTATTGTCCTGTGTATGGGGTATTGTCCTGTGTATGGGGGTATTGTCCTGTGTATGGGGGTATTGCCCTGTGTATGGGAGTATTGTCCTGTGTATGGGGGTATTGTCCTGTGTATGGGGGTATTGTCCTGTGTATGGGGGGTATTGTCCGATGTATGGGGGTATTGTCCTGTGTATGGGGGTATTGTCCTGTGTATGGGGGGTATTGTCCGATGTATGGGGGTATTGTCCTGTGTATGGGGGTATTGTCCTGTGTATGGGAGTATTGTCCTGTGTATGGGGGTATTGTCCTGTGTATGGGGGTATTGTCCTGTGTATGGGGGTATTGTCCTGTGTATGGGGGTATTGTTCTGTGTATGGGGGGTATTGCCCTGTGTATGGGGGTATTGTCCTATGTATGGGGGTATTGTCCTGTGTATGGGGGGTATTGTCCTGTGTATGGGGGTATTGTCCTGTGTATGGGAGTATTGTCCTGTGTATGTGGGTATTGTTCTGTGTATAGGGGTATTGTCCTGTGTATGGGGGTATTGTCCTGTGTATGGGGGTATTGTCCTGTGTATGGGGGTATTGTTCTGTGTATAGGGGTATTGTCCTGTGTATGGGGGTATTGTCCTGTGTATGGGGGTATTGTCCTGTGTATGGGGTATTGTCCTGTGTATAGGGGTATTGTCCTGTGTATGGGGGGTATTGTCCTGTGTATGGGGTATTGTTCTGTGTATGGGGGTATTGTTCTGTGTATAGGGGTATTGTCCTGTGTATGGGGGGTATTGTCCTGTGTATGGGGTATTGTTCTGTGTATAGGGGTATTGTCCTGTGTATAGGGGTATTGTCCTGTGTATGGGGGGTATTGTCCTGTGTATGGGTTTATTGTCCTGTGTATGGGGGTATTGTCCTGTGTATGGGGGTATTGTTCTGTGTATGGGGGTATTGTCCTGTGTATGGGGGGTATTGCCCTGTGTATGGGAGTATTGTCCTGTGTATGGGGGTATTGTCCTGTGTATGGGGGTATTGTTCTGTGTATGGAGGTATTGTTCTGTGTATAGTGGTATTATCCTGTGTATGGGGGTATTGTCCTGTGTATGGGGGTATTGTTCTGTGTATGGAGGTATTGTCCTGTGTATGGGGGTATTGTTCTGTGTATGGGGGTATTGTTCTGTGTATGGAGGTATTGTCCTGTGTATGGGGGTATTGTCCTGTGTATGGGGGTATTGTTCTGTGTATGGGGGTATTGTCCTGTGTATGGGGGTATTGTCCTGTGTATGGGGGTATTGCCCTGTGTATGGGGGTATTGCCCTGTGTATGGGGGTATTGTTCTGTGTATGGGGGTATTGTCCTGTGTATGGGGGTGTTGTCCTGTGTATGGGGGTATGGTCCTGTGTATGGGGGTATTGTCCTGTGTATGGGGGTATTGTCCTGTGTATGGGGGGTATTGTCCTGTGTATGGGGGTATTGTCCTGTGTATGGGGGGTATTGTCCTGTGTATGGGTTTATTGTCCTGTGTATGGGGGTATTGTCCTGTGTATGGGGGTATTGTCCTGTGTATGGGGGTGTTGTCCTGTGTATGGGGGTATGGTCCTGTGTATGGGGGTATTGTCCTGTGTATGGGGGTATTGTCCTGTGTATGGGGGTATTGTCCTGTGTATGGGGAGTATTGTCCTGTGTATGGGGGTATTGTTCTGTGTATGGGGGTATTGTCCTGTGTATGGGGGTATGGTCCTGTGTATGGGGGTATTGTCCTGTGTATGGGGGTATTGTTCTGTGTATGAGGGTATTGTTCTGTGTATGGGGGTATTGTCCTGTGTATGGGGGTATTGTCCTGTGTATGGGGGGTATTGTCCTGTGTATGAGGGTATTGTTCTGTGTATGGGGGTATTGTCCTGTGTATGGGGGTATTGTCCTGTGTATGGGGGGTATTGTCCTGTGTATGGGGGTATTTCCCTGTGTATGGGGGTATTGTCCTGTGTATGGGGGTATTG
>NW_027366213.1:0-78125 GCF_046119375.1 Phyllobates terribilis
TGAATGAAAGGAGCTGGCATCTCACTCTCTTTGAATCTTCTTTATCATGCTAGGATTAGCAGGAAAAAGCAAAAAATTTCCGAATTGCACCTTGCAATGTGGAGATATTACTGTTTGTGCATTTACAATATTCATTGATTTTTGCCATTGAAAAACATGTTTTTCATATACCAGAAATGTTTGAAGCTACTGACTGAATGAAAGGAGCTGGCATCTCACTCTCTTTGAATCTTCTTTATCATGCTAGGATTAACAGGAAAAAGCAAAAAATTTCAGAATTGCACCTTGCAATGTGGAGATATTACTGTTTGTGCATTTACAATATTCATTGATTTTTGCCATTGAAAAACGTCCAGAAATGTTTGAAGCTACTGACTGAATGAAAGGATCTGGCATCTCACTCTCTTTGAATCTTCTTTATCATGCTAGGATTAGCAGGAAAAACAAAAAATTTCAGAATTGCACCTTGCAATGTGGAGATATTACTGTTTGTGCATTTACAATATTCATTGATTTTTGCCATTGAAAAACATCATGTTATTCATATACCAGAAATGTTTGAAACTACTGACTGAATGAAAGGAGCTGGCATCTCACTCTCTTTGAATCTTCTTTATCATGCTAGGATTAGCAGGAAAAAGCAAAAAATTTCCGAATTGCACCTTGCAATGTGGAGATATTACTGTTTGTGCATTTACAATATTCATTGATTTTTGCCATTGAAAAACATGTTTTTCATATACCAGAAATGTTTGAAGCTACTGACTGAATGAAAGGAGCTGGCATCTCACTCTCTTTGAATCTTCTTTATCATGCTAGGATTAACAGGAAAAAGCAAAAAATTTCAGAATTGCACCTTGCAATGTGGAGATATTACTGTTTGTGCATTTACAATATTCATTGATTTTTGCCATTGAAAAACATGTTTTTCATATACCAGAAATGTTTGAAGCTACTGACTGAATGAAAGGAGCTGGCATCTCACTCTCTTTGAATCTTCTTTATCATGCCAGGATTAACAGGAAAAAGCAAAAAATTTCAGAATTGCACCTTGCAATGTGGAGATATTACTGTTTGTGCATTTACAATATTCATTGATTTTTGCCATTGAAAAACGTCCAGAAATGTTTGAAGCTACTGACTGAATGAAAGGAGCTGGCATCTCACTCTCTTTGAATCTTCTTTATCATGCTAGGATTAGCAGGAAAAAGCAAAAAATTTCAGAATTGCACCTTGCAATGTGGAGATATTACTGTTTGTGCATTTACAATATTCATTGATTTTTGCCATTGAAAAACATGTTTTTCATATACCAGAAATGTTTGAAGCTACTGACTGAATGAAAGGAGCTGGCATCTCACTCTCTTTGAATCTTCTTTATCATGCTAGGATTAGCAGGAAAAAGCAAAAAATTTCAGAATTGCACCTTGCAATGTGGAGATATTACTGTTTGTGCATTTACAATATTCATTGATTTTTGCCATTGAAAAACATGTTTTTCATATACCAGAAATGTTTGAAGCTACTGACTGAATGAAAGGAGCTGGCATCTCACTCTCTTTGAATCTTCTTTATCATGCTAGGATTAACGGGAAAAATCAAAAAATTTCAGAATTGCACCTTGCAATGTGGAGATATTACTGTTTGTGCATTTACAATATTCATTGATTTTTGCCATTGAAAAACATGTTTTTCATATTCCAGAAATGTTTGAAGCTACTGACTGAATGAAAGGAGCTGGCATCTCACTCTCTTTGAATCTTCTTTATCATGCTAGGATTAACAGGAAAAAGCAAAAAATTTCAGAATTGCACCTTGCAATGTGGAGATATTACTGTTTGTGCATTTACAATATTCATTGATTTTTGCCATTGAAAAACGTCCAGAAATGTTTGAAGCTACTGACTGAATGAAAGGAGCTGGCATCTCACTCTCTTTGAATCTTCTTTATCATGCTAGGATTAGCAGGAAAAAGCAAAATTCAGAATTGCACCTTGCAATGTGGAGATATTACTGTTTGTGCATTTACAATATTCATTGATTTTTGCCATTGAAAAACGTTTTTCATATACCAGAAATGTTTGAAGCTACTGACTGAATGAAAGGAGCTGGCATCTCACTCTCTTTGAATCTTCTTTATCATGCTAGGATTAACAGGAAAAAGCAAAAAATTTCAGAATTGCACCTTGCAATGTGGAGATATTACTGTTTGTGCATTTACAATATTCATTGATTTTTGCCATTGAAAAACGTCCAGAAATGTTTGAAGCTACTGACTGAATGAAAGGAGCTGGCATCTCACTCTCTTTGAATCTTTATCATGCTAGGATTAGCAGGAAAAAGCAAAAAATTTCAGAATTGCACCTTGCAATGTGGAGATATTACTGTTTGTGAATTTACAATATTCATTGATTTTTGCTATTGAAAAACATGTTTTTCATATACCAGAAATGTTTGAAGCTACTGACTGAATGAAAGGAGCTGGCATCTCACTCTCTTTGAATCTTCTTTATCATGCTAGGATTAACAGGAAAAAGCAAAAAATTTCAGAATTGCACCTTGCAATGTGGAGATATTACTGTTTGTGCATTTACAATATTCATTGATTTTTGCCATTGAAAAACATGTTTTTCATATACCAGAAATGTTTGAAGCTACTGACTGAATGAAAGGAGCTGGCATCTCACTCTCTTTGAATCTTCTTTATCATGCTAGGATTAACAGGAAAAAGCAAAAAATTTCAGAATTGCACCTTGCAATGTGGAGATATTACTGTTTGTGCATTTACAATATTCATTGATTTTTGCCATTGAAAAACGTCCAGAAATGTTTGAAGCTACTGACTGAATGAAAGGAGCTGGCATCTCACTCTCTTTGAATCTTCTTTATCATGCTAGGATTAGCAGGAAAAAGCAAAAAATTTCAGAATTGCACCTTGCAATGTGGAGATATTACTGTTTGTGCATTTACAATATTCATTGATTTTTGCCATTGAAAAACATGTTTTTCATATACCAGAAATGTTTGAAGCTACTGACTGAATGAAAGGAGCTGGCATCTCACTCTCTTTGAATCTTCTTTATCATGCTAGGATTAGCAGGAAAAAGCAAAAAATTTCAGAATTGCACCTTGCAATGTGGAGATATTACTGTTTGTGCATTTACAATATTCATTGATTTTTGCCATTGAAAAACATGTTTTTCATATACCAGAAATGTTTGAAGCTACTGACTGAATGAAAGGAGCTGGCATCTCACTCTCTTTGAATCTTCTTTATCATGCTAGGATTAACAGGAAAAATCAAAAAATTTCAGAATTGCACCTTGCAATGTGGAGATATTACTGTTTGTGCATTTACAATATTCATTGATTTTTGCCATTGAAAAACATGTTTTTCATATTCCAGAAATGTTTGAAGCTACTGACTGAATGAAAGGAGCTGGCATCTCACTCTCTTTGAATCTTCTTTATCATGCTAGGATTAACAGGAAAAAGCAAAAAATTTCAGAATTGCACCTTGCAATGTGGAGATATTACTGTTTGTGCATTTACAATATTCATTGATTTTTGCCATTGAAAAACGTCCAGAAATGTTTGAAGCTACTGACTGAATGAAAGGAGCTGGCATCTCACTCTCTTTGAATCTTCTTTATCATGCTAGGATTAGCAGGAAAAAGCAAAAAATTTCAGAATTGCACCTTGCAATGTGGAGATATTACTGTTTGTGCATTTACAATATTCATTGATTTTTGCCATTGAAAAACATGTTTTTCATATACCAGAAATGTTTGAAGCTACTGACTGAATGAAAGGAGCTGGCATCTCACTCTCTTTGAATCTTCTTTATCATGCTAGGATTAACGGGAAAAATCAAAAAATTTCAGAATTGCACCTTGCAATGTGGAGATATTACTGTTTGTGCATTTACAATATTCATTGATTTTTGCCATTGAAAAACATGTTTTTCATATTCCAGAAATGTTTGAAGCTACTGACTGAATGAAAGGAGCTGGCATCTCACTCTCTTTGAATCTTCTTTATCATGCTAGGATTAACAGGAAAAAGCAAAAAATTTCAGAATTGCACCTTGCAATGTGGAGATATTACTGTTTGTGCATTTACAATATTCATTGATTTTTGCCATTGAAAAACGTCCAGAAATGTTTGAAGCTACTGACTGAATGAAAGGAGCTGGCATCTCACTCTCTTTGAATCTTCTTTATCATGCTAGGATTAGCAGGAAAAAGCAAAATTCAGAATTGCACCTTGCAATGTGGAGATATTACTGTTTGTGCATTTACAATATTCATTGATTTTTGCCATTGAAAAACGTTTTTCATATACCAGAAATGTTTGAAGCTACTGACTGAATGAAAGGAGCTGGCATCTCACTCTCTTTGAATCTTCTTTATCATGCTAGGATTAACAGGAAAAAGCAAAAAATTTCAGAATTGCACCTTGCAATGTGGAGATATTACTGTTTGTGCATTTACAATATTCATTGATTTTTGCCATTGAAAAACGTCCAGAAATGTTTGAAGCTACTGACTGAATGAAAGGAGCTGGCATCTCACTCTCTTTGAATCTTTATCATGCTAGGATTAGCAGGAAAAAGCAAAAAATTTCAGAATTGCACCTTGCAATGTGGAGATATTACTGTTTGTGAATTTACAATATTCATTGATTTTTGCTATTGAAAAACATGTTTTTCATATACCAGAAATGTTTGAAGCTACTGACTGAATGAAAGGAGCTGGCATCTCACTCTCTTTGAATCTTCTTTATCATGCTAGGATTAACAGGAAAAAGCAAAAAATTTCAGAATTGCACCTTGCAATGTGGAGATATTACTGTTTGTGCATTTACAATATTCATTGATTTTTGCCATTGAAAAACATGTTTTTCATATACCAGAAATGTTTGAAGCTACTGACTGAATGAAAGGAGCTGGCATCTCACTCTCTTTGAATCTTCTTTATCATGCTAGGATTAACAGGAAAAAGCAAAAAATTTCAGAATTGCACCTTGCAATGTGGAGATATTACTGTTTGTGCATTTACAATATTCATTGATTTTTGCCATTGAAAAACGTCCAGAAATGTTTGAAGCTACTGACTGAATGAAAGGAGCTGGCATCTCACTCTCTTTGAATCTTCTTTATCATGCTAGGATTAGCAGGAAAAAGCAAAAAATTTCAGAATTGCACCTTGCAATGTGGAGATATTACTGTTTGTGCATTTACAATATTCATTGATTTTTGCCATTGAAAAACATGTTTTTCATATACCAGAAATGTTTGAAGCTACTGACTGAATGAAAGGAGCTGGCATCTCACTCTCTTTGAATCTTCTTTATCATGCTAGGATTAGCAGGAAAAAGCAAAAAATTTCAGAATTGCACCTTGCAATGTGGAGATATTACTGTTTGTGCATTTACAATATTCATTGATTTTTGCCATTGAAAAACATGTTTTTCATATACCAGAAATGTTTGAAGCTACTGACTGAATGAAATGAGCTGGCATCTCACTCTCTTTGAATCTTCTTTATCATGCTAGGATTAACAGGAAAAAGCAAAAAATTTCAGAATTGCACCTTGCAATGTGGAGATATTACTGTTTGTGCATTTACAATATTCATTGATTTTTGCCATTGAAAAACATCATGTTATTCATATACCAGAAATGTTTGAAGCTACTGACTGAATGAAAGGAGCTGGCATCTCACTCTCTTTGAATCTTCTTTATCATGCTAGGATTAGCAGGAAAAAGCAAAAAATTTCCGAATTGCACCTTGCAATGTGGAGATATTACTGTTTGTGCATTTACAATATTCATTGATTTTTGCCATTGAAAAACATGTTTTTCATATACCAGAAATGTTTGAAGCTACTGACTGAATGAAAGGAGCTGGCATCTCACTCTCTTTGAATCTTCTTTATCATGCTAGGATTAGCAGGAAAAAGCAAAAAATTTCAGAATTGCACCTTGCAATGTGGAGATATTACTGTTTGTGCATTTACAATATTCATTGATTTTTGCCATTGAAAAACATGTTTTTCATATACCAGAAATGTTTGAAGCTACTGACTGAATGAAAGGAGCTGGCATCTCACTCTCTTTGAATCTTCTTTATCATGCTAGGATTAACAGGAAAAAGCTAAAAATTTCAGAATTGCACCTTGCAATGTGGAGATATTACTGTTTGTGCATTTACAATATTCATTGATTTTTGCCATTGAAAAACATGTTTTTCATATACCAGAAATGTTTGAAGCTACTGACTGAATGAAAGGAGCTGGCATCTCACTCTCTTTGAATCTTCTTTATCATGCTAGGATTAGCAGGAAAAAGCAAAAAATTTCAGAATTGCACCTTGCAATGTGGAGATATTACTGTTTGTGCATTTACAATATTCATTGATTTTTGCCATTGAAAAACATGTTTTTCATATACCAGAAATGTTTGAAGCTACTGACTGAATGAAAGGAGCTGGCATCTCACTCTCTTTGAATCTTCTTTATCATGCTAGGATTAACAGGAAAAAGCAAAAAATTTCAGAATTGCACCTTGCAATGTGGAGATATTACTGTTTGTGCATTTACAATATTCATTGATTTTTGCCATTGAAAAACGTCCAGAAATGTTTGAAGCTACTGACTGAATGAAAGGAGCTGGCATCTCACTCTCTTTGAATCTTCTTTATCATGCTAGGATTAGCAGGAAAAAGCAAAAAATTTCAGAATTGCACCTTGCAATGTGGAGATATTACTGTTTGTGCATTTACAATATTCATTGATTTTTGCCATTGAAAAACATCATGTTATTCATATACCAGAAATGTTTGAAGCTACTGACTGAATGAAAGGAGCTGGCATCTCACTCTCTTTGAATCTTCTTTATCATGCTAGGATTAGCAGGAAAAAGCAAAAAATTTCCGAATTGCACCTTGCAATGTGGAGATATTACTGTTTGTGCATTTACAATATTCATTGATTTTTGCCATTGAAAAACATGTTTTTCATATACCAGAAATGTTTGAAGCTACTGACTGAATGAAAGGAGCTGGCATCTCACTCTCTTTGAATCTTCTTTATCATGCTAGGATTAACAGGAAAAAGCAAAAAATTTCAGAATTGCACCTTGCAATGTGGAGATATTACTGTTTGTGCATTTACAATATTCATTGATTTTTGCCATTGAAAAACGTCCAGAAATGTTTGAAGCTACTGACTGAATGAAAGGAGCTGGCATCTCACTCTCTTTGAATCTTCTTTATCATGCTAGGATTAGCAGGAAAAAGCAAAAAATTTCAGAATTGCACCTTGCAATGTGGAGATATTACTGTTTGTGCATTTACAATATTCATAGATTTTTGCCATTGAAAAACATCATGTTATTCATATACCAGAAATGTTTGAAACTACTGACTGAATGAAAGGAGCTGGCATCTCACTCTCTTTAAATCTTCTTTATCATGCTAGGATTAGCAGGAAAAAGCAAAAAATTTCCGAATTGCACCTTGCAATGTGGAGATATTACTGTTTGTGCATTTACAATATTCATTGATTTTTGCCATTGAAAAACATGTTTTTCATATACCAGAAATCTTTGAAGCTACTGACTGAATGAAAGGAGCTGGCATCTCACTCTCTTTGAATCTTCTTTATCATGCTAGGATTAACAGGAAAAAGCAAAAAATTTCAGAATTGCACCTTGCAATGTGGAGATATTACTGTTTGTGCATTTACAATATTCATTGATTTTTGCCATTGAAAAACATGTTTTTCATATACCAGAAATGTTTGAAGCTACTGACTGAATGAAAGGAGCTGGCATCTCACTCTCTTTGAATCTTCTTTATCATGCTAGGATTAGCAGGAAAAAGCAAAAAATTTCAGAATTGCACCTTGCAATGTGGAGATATTACTGTTTGTGCATTTACAATATTCATTGATTTTTGCCATTGAAAAACATGTTTTTCATATACCAGAAATGTTTGAAGCTACTGACTGAATGAAAGGAGCTGGCATCTCACTCTCTTTGAATCTTCTTTATCATGCTAGGATTAACAGGAAAAAGCTAAAAATTTCAGAATTGCACCTTGCAATGTGGAGATATTACTGTTTGTGCATTTACAATATTCATTGATTTTTGCCATTGAAAAACATGTTTTTCATATACCAGAAATGTTTGAAGCTACTGACTGAATGAAAGGAGCTGGCATCTCACTCTCTTTGAATCTTCTTTATCATGCTAGGATTAGCAGGAAAAAGCAAAAAATTTCAGAATTGCACCTTGCAATGTGGAGATATTACTGTTTGTGCATTTACAATATTCATTGATTTTTGCCATTGAAAAACATGTTTTTCATATACCAGAAATGTTTGAAGCTACTGACTGAATGAAAGGAGCTGGCATCTCACTCTCTTTGAATCTTCTTTATCATGCTAGGATTAACAGGAAAAAGCAAAAAATTTCAGAATTGCACCTTGCAATGTGGAGATATTACTGTTTGTGCATTTACAATATTCATTGATTTTTGCCATTGAAAAACGTCCAGAAATGTTTGAAGCTACTGACTGAATGAAAGAAGCTGGCATCTCACTCTCTTTGAATCTTCTTTATCATGCTAGGATTAGCAGGAAAAAGCAAAAAATTTCAGAATTGCACCTTGCAATGTGGAGATATTACTGTTTGTGCATTTACAATATTCATTGATTTTTGCCATTGAAAAACATCATGTTATTCATATACCAGAAATGTTTGAAGCTACTGACTGAATGAAAGGAGCTGGCATCTCACTCTCTTTGAATCTTCTTTATCATGCTAGGATTAGCAGGAAAAAGCAAAAAATTTCCGAATTGCACCTTGCAATGTGGAGATATTACTGTTTGTGCATTTACAATATTCATTGATTTTTGCCATTGAAAAACATGTTTTTCATATACCAGAAATGTTTGAAGCTACTGACTGAATGAAAGGAGCTGGCATCTCACTCTCTTTGAATCTTCTTTATCATGCTAGGATTAACAGGAAAAAGCAAAAAATTTCAGAATTGCACCTTGCAATGTGGAGATATTACTGTTTGTGCATTTACAATATTCATTGATTTTTGCCATTGAAAAACGTCCAGAAATGTTTGAAGCTACTGACTGAATGAAAGGATCTGGCATCTCACTCTCTTTGAATCTTCTTTATCATGCTAGGATTAGCAGGAAAAACAAAAAATTTCAGAATTGCACCTTGCAATGTGGAGATATTACTGTTTGTGCATTTACAATATTCATTGATTTTTGCCATTGAAAAACATCATGTTATTCATATACCAGAAATGTTTGAAACTACTGACTGAATGAAAGGAGCTGGCATCTCACTCTCTTTGAATCTTCTTTATCATGCTAGGATTAGCAGGAAAAAGCAAAAAATTTCCGAATTGCACCTTGCAATGTGGAGATATTACTGTTTGTGCATTTACAATATTCATTGATTTTTGCCATTGAAAAACATGTTTTTCATATACCAGAAATGTTTGAAGCTACTGACTGAATGAAAGGAGCTGGCATCTCACTCTCTTTGAATCTTCTTTATCATGCTAGGATTAACAGGAAAAAGCAAAAAATTTCAGAATTGCACCTTGCAATGTGGAGATATTACTGTTTGTGCATTTACAATATTCATTGATTTTTGCCATTGAAAAACATGTTTTTCATATACCAGAAATGTTTGAAGCTACTGACTGAATGAAAGGAGCTGGCATCTCACTCTCTTTGAATCTTCTTTATCATGCCAGGATTAACAGGAAAAAGCAAAAAATTTCAGAATTGCACCTTGCAATGTGGAGATATTACTGTTTGTGCATTTACAATATTCATTGATTTTTGCCATTGAAAAACGTCCAGAAATGTTTGAAGCTACTGACTGAATGAAAGGAGCTGGCATCTCACTCTCTTTGAATCTTCTTTATCATGCTAGGATTAGCAGGAAAAAGCAAAAAATTTCAGAATTGCACCTTGCAATGTGGAGATATTACTGTTTGTGCATTTACAATATTCATTGATTTTTGCCATTGAAAAACATGTTTTTCATATACCAGAAATGTTTGAAGCTACTGACTGAATGAAAGGAGCTGGCATCTCACTCTCTTTGAATCTTCTTTATCATGCTAGGATTAGCAGGAAAAAGCAAAAAATTTCAGAATTGCACCTTGCAATGTGGAGATATTACTGTTTGTGCATTTACAATATTCATTGATTTTTGCCATTGAAAAACATGTTTTTCATATACCAGAAATGTTTGAAGCTACTGACTGAATGAAAGGAGCTGGCATCTCACTCTCTTTGAATCTTCTTTATCATGCTAGGATTAGCAGGAAAAAGCAAAAAATTTCAGAATTGCACCTTGCAATGTGGAGATATTACTGTTTGTGCATTTACAATATTCATTGATTTTTGCCATTGAAAAACATGTTTTTCATATACCAGAAATGTTTGAAGCTACTGACTGAATGAAAGGAGCTGGCATCTCACTCTCTTTGAATCTTCTTTATCATGCTAGGATTAACAGGAAAAAGCAAAAAATTTCAGAATTGCACCTTGCAATGTGGAGATATTACTGTTTGTGCATTTACAATATTCATTGATTTTTGCCATTGAAAAACGTCCAGAAATGTTTGAAGCTACTGACTGAATGAAAGGATCTGGCATCTCACTCTCTTTGAATCTTCTTTATCATGCTAGGATTAGCAGGAAAAACAAAAAATTTCAGAATTGCACCTTGCAATGTGGAGATATTACTGTTTGTGCATTTACAATATTCATTGATTTTTGCCATTGAAAAACATCATGTTATTCATATACCAGAAATGTTTGAAACTACTGACTGAATGAAAGGAGCTGGCATCTCACTCTCTTTGAATCTTCTTTATCATGCTAGGATTAGCAGGAAAAAGCAAAAAATTTCCGAATTGCACCTTGCAATGTGGAGATATTACTGTTTGTGCATTTACAATATTCATTGATTTTTGCCATTGAAAAACATGTTTTTCATATACCAGAAATGTTTGAAGCTACTGACTGAATGAAAGGAGCTGGCATCTCACTCTCTTTGAATCTTCTTTATCATGCTAGGATTAACAGGAAAAAGCAAAAAATTTCAGAATTGCACCTTGCAATGTGGAGATATTACTGTTTGTGCATTTACAATATTCATTGATTTTTGCCATTGAAAAACATGTTTTTCATATACCAGAAATGTTTGAAGCTACTGACTGAATGAAAGGAGCTGGCATCTCACTCTCTTTGAATCTTCTTTATCATGCCAGGATTAACAGGAAAAAGCAAAAAATTTCAGAATTGCACCTTGCAATGTGGAGATATTACTGTTTGTGCATTTACAATATTCATTGATTTTTGCCATTGAAAAACGTCCAGAAATGTTTGAAGCTACTGACTGAATGAAAGGAGCTGGCATCTCACTCTCTTTGAATCTTCTTTATCATGCTAGGATTAGCAGGAAAAAGCAAAAAATTTCAGAATTGCACCTTGCAATGTGGAGATATTACTGTTTGTGCATTTACAATATTCATTGATTTTTGCCATTGAAAAACATGTTTTTCATATACCAGAAATGTTTGAAGCTACTGACTGAATGAAAGGAGCTGGCATCTCACTCTCTTTGAATCTTCTTTATCATGCTAGGATTAGCAGGAAAAAGCAAAAAATTTCAGAATTGCACCTTGCAATGTGGAGATATTACTGTTTGTGCATTTACAATATTCATTGATTTTTGCCATTGAAAAACATGTTTTTCATATACCAGAAATGTTTGAAGCTACTGACTGAATGAAAGGAGCTGGCATCTCACTCTCTTTGAATCTTCTTTATCATGCTAGGATTAACGGGAAAAATCAAAAAATTTCAGAATTGCACCTTGCAATGTGGAGATATTACTGTTTGTGCATTTACAATATTCATTGATTTTTGCCATTGAAAAACATGTTTTTCATATTCCAGAAATGTTTGAAGCTACTGACTGAATGAAAGGAGCTGGCATCTCACTCTCTTTGAATCTTCTTTATCATGCTAGGATTAACAGGAAAAAGCAAAAAATTTCAGAATTGCACCTTGCAATGTGGAGATATTACTGTTTGTGCATTTACAATATTCATTGATTTTTGCCATTGAAAAACGTCCAGAAATGTTTGAAGCTACTGACTGAATGAAAGGAGCTGGCATCTCACTCTCTTTGAATCTTCTTTATCATGCTAGGATTAGCAGGAAAAAGCAAAATTCAGAATTGCACCTTGCAATGTGGAGATATTACTGTTTGTGCATTTACAATATTCATTGATTTTTGCCATTGAAAAACGTTTTTCATATACCAGAAATGTTTGAAGCTACTGACTGAATGAAAGGAGCTGGCATCTCACTCTCTTTGAATCTTCTTTATCATGCTAGGATTAACAGGAAAAAGCAAAAAATTTCAGAATTGCACCTTGCAATGTGGAGATATTACTGTTTGTGCATTTACAATATTCATTGATTTTTGCCATTGAAAAACGTCCAGAAATGTTTGAAGCTACTGACTGAATGAAAGGAGCTGGCATCTCACTCTCTTTGAATCTTTATCATGCTAGGATTAGCAGGAAAAAGCAAAAAATTTCAGAATTGCACCTTGCAATGTGGAGATATTACTGTTTGTGAATTTACAATATTCATTGATTTTTGCTATTGAAAAACATGTTTTTCATATACCAGAAATGTTTGAAGCTACTGACTGAATGAAAGGAGCTGGCATCTCACTCTCTTTGAATCTTCTTTATCATGCTAGGATTAACAGGAAAAAGCAAAAAATTTCAGAATTGCACCTTGCAATGTGGAGATATTACTGTTTGTGCATTTACAATATTCATTGATTTTTGCCATTGAAAAACATGTTTTTCATATACCAGAAATGTTTGAAGCTACTGACTGAATGAAAGGAGCTGGCATCTCACTCTCTTTGAATCTTCTTTATCATGCTAGGATTAACAGGAAAAAGCAAAAAATTTCAGAATTGCACCTTGCAATGTGGAGATATTACTGTTTGTGCATTTACAATATTCATTGATTTTTGCCATTGAAAAACGTCCAGAAATGTTTGAAGCTACTGACTGAATGAAAGGAGCTGGCATCTCACTCTCTTTGAATCTTCTTTATCATGCTAGGATTAGCAGGAAAAAGCAAAAAATTTCAGAATTGCACCTTGCAATGTGGAGATATTACTGTTTGTGCATTTACAATATTCATTGATTTTTGCCATTGAAAAACATGTTTTTCATATACCAGAAATGTTTGAAGCTACTGACTGAATGAAAGGAGCTGGCATCTCACTCTCTTTGAATCTTCTTTATCATGCTAGGATTAGCAGGAAAAAGCAAAAAATTTCAGAATTGCACCTTGCAATGTGGAGATATTACTGTTTGTGCATTTACAATATTCATTGATTTTTGCCATTGAAAAACATGTTTTTCATATACCAGAAATGTTTGAAGCTACTGACTGAATGAAAGGAGCTGGCATCTCACTCTCTTTGAATCTTCTTTATCATGCTAGGATTAACAGGAAAAATCAAAAAATTTCAGAATTGCACCTTGCAATGTGGAGATATTACTGTTTGTGCATTTACAATATTCATTGATTTTTGCCATTGAAAAACATGTTTTTCATATTCCAGAAATGTTTGAAGCTACTGACTGAATGAAAGGAGCTGGCATCTCACTCTCTTTGAATCTTCTTTATCATGCTAGGATTAACAGGAAAAAGCAAAAAATTTCAGAATTGCACCTTGCAATGTGGAGATATTACTGTTTGTGCATTTACAATATTCATTGATTTTTGCCATTGAAAAACGTCCAGAAATGTTTGAAGCTACTGACTGAATGAAAGGAGCTGGCATCTCACTCTCTTTGAATCTTCTTTATCATGCTAGGATTAGCAGGAAAAAGCAAAAAATTTCAGAATTGCACCTTGCAATGTGGAGATATTACTGTTTGTGCATTTACAATATTCATTGATTTTTGCCATTGAAAAACATGTTTTTCATATACCAGAAATGTTTGAAGCTACTGACTGAATGAAAGGAGCTGGCATCTCACTCTCTTTGAATCTTCTTTATCATGCTAGGATTAGCAGGAAAAAGCAAAAAATTTCAGAATTGCACCTTGCAATGTGGAGATATTACTGTTTGTGCATTTACAATATTCATTGATTTTTGCCATTGAAAAACATGTTTTTCATATACCAGAAATGTTTGAAGCTACTGACTGAATGAAAGGAGCTGGCATCTCACTCTCTTTGAATCTTCTTTATCATGCTAGGATTAACAGGAAAAAGCAAAAAATTTCAGAATTGCACCTTGCAATGTGGAGATATTACTGTTTGTGCATTTACAATATTCATTGATTTTAGCCATTGAAAAACGTCCAGAAATGTTTGAAGCTACTGACTGAATGAAAGGAGCTGGCATCTCACTCTCTTTGAATCTTCTTTATCATGCTAGGATTAACAGGAAAAATCAAAAAATTTCAGAATTGCACCTTGCAATGTGGAGATATTACTGTTTGTGCATTTACAATATTCATTGATTTTTGCCATTGAAAAACATGTTTTTCATATTCCAGAAATGTTTGAAGCTACTGACTGAATGAAAGGAGCTGGCATCTCACTCTCTTTGAATCTTCTTTATCATGCTAGGATTAACAGGAAAAAGCAAAAAATTTCAGAATTGCACCTTGCAATGTGGAGATATTACTGTTTGTGCATTTACAATATTCATTGATTTTTGCCATTGAAAAACGTCCAGAAATGTTTGAAGCTACTGACTGAATGAAAGGAGCTGGCATCTCACTCTCTTTGAATCTTCTTTATCATGCTAGGATTAGCAGGAAAAAGCAAAAAATTTCAGAATTGCACCTTGCAATGTGGAGATATTACTGTTTGTGAATTTACAATATTCATTGATTTTTGCCATTGAAAAACATGTTTTTCATATACCAGAAATGTTTGAAGCTACTGACTGAATGAAAGGAGCTGGCATCTCACTCTCTTTGAATCTTCTTTATCATGCTAGGATTAGCAGGAAAAAGCAAAAAATTTCAGAATTGCACCTTGCAATGTAGAGATATTACTGTTTGTGCATTTACAATATTCATT
Organism: Phyllobates terribilis; assembly: GCF_046119375.1. Lineage (NCBI taxonomy): Eukaryota > Metazoa > Chordata > Amphibia > Anura > Dendrobatidae > Phyllobates > Phyllobates terribilis. The sequence continues at coordinate 15,193 of NW_027366213.1, forward strand.
GATTTTTGCCATTGAAAAACATGTTTTTCATATACCAGAAATGTTTGAAGCTACTGACTGAATGAAAGGAGCTGGCATCTCACTCTCTTTGAATCTTCTTTATCATGCTAGGATTAACAGGAAAAAGCAAAAAATTTCAGAATTGCACCTTGCAATGTGGAGATATTACTGTTTGTGCATTTACAATATTCATTGATTTTAGCCATTGAAAAACGTACAGAAATGTTTGAAGCTACTGACTGAATGAAAGGAGCTGGCATCTCACTCTCTTTGAATCTTCTTTATCATGCTAGGATTAGCAGGAAAAAGCAAAAAATTTCAGAATTGCACCTTGCAATGTGGAGATATTACTGTTTGTGCATTTACAATATTCATTGATTTTTGCCATTGAAAAACATGTTTTTCATATACCAGAAATGTTTGAAGCTACTGACTGAATGAAAGGAGCTGGCATCTCACTCTCTTTGAATCTTCTTTATCATGCTAGGATTAACAGGAAAAAGCAAAAAATTTCAGAATTGCACCTTGCAATGTGGAGATATTACTGTTTGTGCATTTACAATATTCATTGATTTTTGCCAATGAAAAACATGTTTTTCATATACCAGAAATGTTTGAAGCTACTGACTGAATGAAAGGAGCTGGCATCTCACTCTCTTTGAATCTTCTTTATCATGCTAGGATTAACAGGAAAAAGCAAAAAATTTCAGAATTGCACCTTGCATTGTGGAGATATTACTGTTTGTGCATTTACAATATTCATTGATTTTTGCCATTGAAAAACGTTTTTCATATACCAGAAATGTTTGAAGCTACTGACTGAATGAAAGGAGCTGGCATCTCACTCTCTTTGAATCTTCTTTATCATGCTAGGATTAGCAGGAAAAAGCAAAAAATTTCAGAATTGCACCTTGCAATGTGGAGATATTACTGTTTGTGCATTTACAATATTCATTGATTTTTGCCATTGAAAAACATGTTTTTCATATACCAGAAATGTTTGAAGCTACTGACTGAATGAAAGGAGCTGGCATCTCACTCTGAATCTTCTTTATCATGCTAGGATTAACAGGAAAAAGCAAAAAATTTCAGAATTGCACCTTGCAATGTGGAGATATTACTGTTTGTGCATTTACAATATTCATTGATTTTTGCCATTGAAAAACATGTTTTTCATATACCAGAAATGTTTGAAGCTACTGACTGAATGAAAGGAGCTGGCATCTCACTCTCTTTGAATCTTCTTTATCATGCTAGGATTAACAGGAAAAAGCAAAAAATTTCAGAATTGCACCTTGCAATGTGGAGATATTACTGTTTGTGCATTTACAATATTCATTGATTTTTGCCATTGAAAAACGTCCAGAAATGTTTGAAGCTACTGACTGAATGAAAGGAGCTGGCATCTCACTCTCTTTGAATCTTCTTTATCATGCTAGGATTAGCAGGAAAAAGCAAAAAATTTCAGAATTGCACCTTGCAATGTGGAGATATTACTGTTTGTGCATTTACAATATTCATTGATTTTTGCCATTGAAAAACATGTTTTTCATATACCAGAAATGTTTGAAGCTACTGACTGAATGAAAGGAGCTGGCATCTCACTCTCTTTGAATCTTCTTTATCATGCTAGGATTAACAGGAAAAAGCAAAAAATTTCAGAATTGCACCTTGCAATGTGGAGATATTACTGTTTGTGCATTTACAATATTCATTGATTTTTGCCATTGAAAAACGTCCAGAAATGTTTGAAGCTACTGACTGAATGAAAGGAGCTGGCATCTCACTCTCTTTGAATCTTCTTTATCATGCTAGGATTAACAGGAAAAAGCTAAAAATTTCAGAATTGCACCTTGCAATGTGGAGATATTACTGTTTGTGCATTTACAATATTCATTGATTTTTGCCATTGAAAAACATGTTTTTCATATACCAGAAATGTTTGAAGCTACTGACTGAATGAAAGGAGCTGGCATCTCACTCTCTTTGAATCTTCTTTATCATGCTAGGATTAACAGGAAAAAGCAAAAAATTTCAGAATTGCACCTTGCAATGTGGAGATATTACTGTTTGTGCATTTACAATATTCATTGATTTTTGCCATTGAAAAACGTCCAGAAATGTTTGAAGCTACTGACTGAATGAAAGGAGCTGGCATCTCACTCTCTTTGAATCTTCTTTATCATGCTAGGATTAGCAGGAAAAAGCAAAAAATTTCAGAATTGCACCTTGCAATGTGGAGATATTACTGTTTGTGAATTTACAATATTTCAATGGCAAAAATCAATGAATATTGTAAATGCACAAACAGTAATTTATCCGCATTGCAAGGTGCAATTCTGAAATTTTTTGCTTTTTCCTGCTCCTCTTAGCATGATAAAGAAGATTCAAAGAGAGTGAGATGCCAGCTCCTTTCATTCAGTCAGTAGCTTCAAACATTTCTGGTATATGAATAACATGATGTTTTTCAATGGCAAAAATCAATGAATATTGTAAATGCACAAACAGTAATTTCTCCGCATTGCAAGGTGCAATTCTGAAATTTTTTGCTTTTTCCTGCTCCTCTTAGCATGATAAAGAAGATTCAAAGAGAGTGAGATGCCAGCTCCTTTAATTCAGTCAGTAGCTTCAATCATTTCTGGACGTTTTTCAATGGCAAAAATCAATAAATATTGTAAATGCACAAACAGTAATTTCTCCGCATTGCAAGGTGCAATTCTGAAATTTTTTGCTTTTTCCTGCTCCTCTTAGCATGATAAAGAAGATTCAAAGAGAGTGAGATGCCAGCTCCTTTCATTCAGTCAGTAGCTTCAAACATTTCTGGTATATGAATAACATGATGTTTTTCAATGGCAAAAATCAATGAATATTGTAAATGCACAAACAGTAATTTCTCCGCATTGCAATGTGCAATTCTGAAATTTTTTGCTTTTTCCTGCTCCTCTTAGCATGATAAAGAAGATTCAAAGAGAGTGAGATGCCAGCTCCTTTCATTCAGTCAGTAGCTTCAATCATTTCTGGACGTTTTTCAATGGCAAAAATCAATGAATATTGTAAATGCACAAACAGTAATTTCTCCGCATTGCAAGGTGCAATTCTGAAATTTTTTACTTTTTCCTGCTCCTCTTAGCATGGTAAAGAAGATTCAAAGAGAGTGAGATGCCAGCTCCTTTCATTCAGTCAGTAGCTTCAATCATTTCTGGTATATGAATAACATGATGTTTTTCAATGGCAAAAATCAATGAATATTGTAAATGCACAAACAGTAATTTCTCCGCATTGCAAGGTGCAATTCTGAAATTTTTTGCTTTTTCCTGCTCCTCTTAGCATGATAAAGAAGATTCAAAGAGAGTGAGATGCCAGCTCCTTTCATTCAGTCAGTAGCTTCAATCATTTCTGGACGTTTTTCAATGGCAAAAATCAATGAATATTGTAAATGCATAAACTAATTTCTCCGCATTGCAAGGTGCAATTCTGAAATTTTTTGCTTTTTCCTGCTCCTCTTAGCATGATAAAGAAGATTCAAAGAGAGTGAGATGCCAGCTCCTTTCATTCAGTCAGTAGCTTCAATCATTTCTGGTAAATGAATAACATGATGTTTTTCAATGGCAAAAATCAATGAATTTTGTAAATGCACAAACAGTAATTTCTCCGCATTGCAAGGCGCAATTCTGAAATTTTTTGCTTTTTCCTGCTCCTCTTAGCATGATAAAGAAGATTCAAAGAGAGTGAGATGCCAGCTCCTTTCATTCAGTCAGTAGCTTCAATCATTTCTGGACGTTTTTCAATGGCAAAAATCAATGAATATTGTAAATGCACAAACAGTAATTTCTCCGCATTGCAAGGTGCAATTCTGAAATTTTTTGCTTTTTCCTGCTCCTCTTAGCATGATAAAGAAGATTCAAAGAGAGTGAGATGCCAGCTCCTTTCATTCAGTCACTAGGTTCAATCATTTCTGGACGTTTTTCAATGGCAAAAATCAATGAATATTGTAAATGCACAAACAGTAATTTCTCCGCATTGCAAGGTGCAATTCTGAAATTTTTTGCTTTTTCCTGCTCCTCTTAGCATGATAAAGAAGATTCAAAGAGAGTGAGATGCCAGCTCCTTTCATTCAGTCAGTAGCTTCAATCATTTCTGGAAGTTTTTCAATGGCAAAAATCAATGAATATTGTAAATGCACAAACTGTAATTTCTCCGCATTGCAAGGTGCAATTCTGAAATTTTTTGCTTTTTCCTGCTCCTCTTAGCATGATAAAGAAGATTCAAAGAGAGTGAGATGCCAGCTCCTTTCATTCAGTCAGTAGCTTCAATCATTTCTGGACGTTTTTCAATGGCAAAAATCAATGAATATTGTAAATGCACAAACAGTAATTTCTCCGCATTGCAAGGTGCAATTCTGAAATTTTTTGCTTTTTCCTGCTCCTCTTAGCATGATAAAGAAGATTCAAAGAGAGTGAGATGCCAGCTCCTTTCATTCAGTCAGTAGCTTCAAACATTTCTGGTATATGAATAACATGATGTTTTTCAATGGCAAAAATCAATGAATATTGTAAATGCACAAACAGTAATTTCTCCGCATTGCAAGGTGCAATTCTGAAATTTTTTGCTTTTTCCTGCTCCTCTTAGCATGATAAAGAAGATTCAAAGAGAGTGAGATGCCAGCTCCTTTCATTCAGTCAGTAGCTTCAAACATTTCTGGACGTTTTTCAATTGCAAAAATCAATGGATATTGTAAATGCACAAACAGTAATTTCTCCGCATTGCAAGGTGCAATTCTGAAATTTTTTGCTTTTTCCTGCTCCTCTTAGCATGATAAAGAAGATTCAAAGAGAGTGAGATGCCAGCTACTTTCATTCAGTCAGTAGCTTCAATCATTTCTGGTATATGAATAACATGATGTTTTTCAATGGCAAAAATCAATGAATATTGTAAATGCACAAACAGTAATTTCTCCGCATTGCAAGGTGCAATTCTGAAATTTTTTGCTTTTTCCTGCTCCTCTTAGCATGATAAAGAAGATTCAAAGAGAGTGAGATGCCAGCTCCTTTCATTCAGTCAGTAGCTTCAAACATTTCTGGTATATGAATAACATTATGTTTTTCAATGGCAAAAATCAATGAATATTGTAAATGCACAAACAGTAATTTCTCCGCATTGCAAGGTGCAATTCTGAAATTTTTTGCTTTTTCCTGCTCCTCTTAGCATGATAAAGAAGATTCAAAGAGAGTGAGATGCCAGCTCCTTTCATTCAGTCAGTAGCTTCAAACATTTCTGGACGTTTTTCAATTGCAAAAATCAATGGATATTGTAAATGCACAAACAGTAATTTCTCCGCATTGCAAGGTGCAATTCTGAAATTTTTTGCTTTTTCCTGCTCCTCTTAGCATGATAAAGAAGATTCAAAGAGAGTGAGATGCCAGCTACTTTCATTCAGTCAGTAGCTTCAATCATTTCTGGTATATGAATAACATGATGTTTTTCAATGGCAAAAATCAATGAATATTGTAAATGCACAAACAGTAATTTCTCCGCATTGCAAGGTGCAATTCTGAAATTTTTTGCTTTTTCCTGCTCCTCTTAGCATGATAAAGAAGATTCAAAGAGAGTGAGATGCCAGCTCCTTTCATTCAGTCAGTAGCTTCAATCATTTCTGGTATATGAATAACATGATGTTTTTCAATGGCAAAAATCAATGAATATTGTAAATGCGCAAAGAGTAATTTATCCGCATTGCAAGGTGCAATTCTGAAATTTTTTGCTTTTTCCTGCTCCTCTTAGCATGATAAAGAAGATTCAAAGAGAGTGAGATGCCAGCTCCTTTCATTCAGTCAGTAGCTTCAAACATTTCTGGTATATGAATAACATGATGTTTTTCAATGGCAAAAATCAATGAATATTGTAAATGCACAAACAGTAATTTCTCCGCATTGCAAGGTGCAATTCTGAAATTTTTTGTTTTTCCTGCTCCTCTTAGCATGATAAAGAAGATTCAAAGAGAGTGAGATGCCAGCTCCTTTCATTCAGTCAGTAGCTTCAATCATTTCTGGTATATGAATAACATGATGTTTTTCAATGGCAAAAATCAATGAATTTTGTAAATGCACAAACAGCAATTTCTCCGCATTGCAAGGTGCAATTCTGAAATTTTTTGCTTTTTCCTGCTCCTCTTAGCATGATAAAGAAGATTCAAAGAGAGTGAGATGCCAGCTCCTTTCATTCAGTCAGTAGCTTCAATCATTTCTGGACGTTTTTCAATGGCAAAAATCAATGAATATTGTAAATGCACAAACAGTAATTTCTCCGCATTGCAAGGTGCAATTCTGAAATTTTTTGCTTTTTCCTGCTCCTCTTAGCATGATAAAGAAGATTCAAAGAGAGTGAGATGCCAGCTCCTTTCATTCAGTCAGTAGCTTCAAACATTTCTGGTATATGAATAACATGATGTTTTTCAATGGCAAAAATCAATGAATATTGTAAATGCACAAACAGTAATTTCTCCGCATTGCAAGGTGCAATTCTGAAATTTTTTGCTTTTTCCTGCTCCTCTTAGCATGATAAAGAAGATTCAAAGAGAGTGAGATGCCAGCTCCTTTCGTTCAGTCAGTAGCTTCAATCATTTCTGGACGTTTTTCAATGGTAAAAATCAATGAATATTGTAAATGCACAAACAGTAATTTCTCCGCATTGCAAGGTGCAATTCTGAAATTTTTTGCTTTTTCCTGCTCCTCTTAGCATGATAAAGAAGATTCAAAGAGAGTGAGATGCCAGCTCCTTTCATTCAGTCAGTAGCTTCAAACATTTCTGGTATATGAATAACATGATGTTTTTCAATGGCAAAAATCAATGAATATTGTAAATGCACAAACAGTAATTTCTCCGCATTGCAAGGTGCAATTCTGAAATTTTTTGCTTTTTCCTGCTCCTCTTAGCATGATAAAGAAGATTCAAAGAGAGTGAGATGCCAGCTCCTTTCATTCAGTCAGTAGCTTCAAACATTTCTGGTATATGAATAACATGATGTTTTTCAATGGCAAAAATCAATGAATATTGTAAATGCACAAACAGTAATTTCTCCGCATTGCAAGGTGCAATTCTGAAATTTTTTGCTTTTTCCTGCTCCTTTTAGCATGATAAAGAAGATTCAAAGAGAGTGAGATGCCAGCTACTTTCATTCAGTCAGTAGCTTCAATCATTTCTGGTATATGAATAACATGATGTTTTTCAATGGCAAAAATCAATGAATATTGTAAATGCACAAACAGTAATTTCTCCGCATTGCAAGGTGCAATTCTGAAATTTTTTGCTTTTTCCTGCTCCTCTTAGCATGATAAAGAAGATTCAAAGAGAGTGAGATGCCAGCTCCTTTCATTCAGTCAGTAGCTTCAATCATTTCTGGTATATGAATAACATGATGTTTTTCAATGGCAAAAATCAATGAATATTGTAAATGCGCAAAGAGTAATTTATCCGCATTGCAAGGTGCAATTCTGAAATTTTTTGCTTTTTCCTGCTCCTCTTAGCATGATAAAGAAGATTCAAAGAGAGTGAGATGCCAGCTCCTTTCATTCAGTCAGTAGCTTCAAACATTTCTGGTATATGAATAACATGATGTTTTTCAATGGCAAAAATCAATGAATATTGTAAATGCACAAACAGTAATTTCTCCGCATTGCAAGGTGCAATTCTGAAATTTTTTGCTTTTTCCTGCTCCTCTTAGCATGATAAAGAAGATTCAAAGAGAGTGAGATGCCAGCTCCTTTCATTCAGTCAGTAGCTTCAATCATTTCTGGTATATGAATAACATGATGTTTTTCAATGGCAAAAATCAATGAATTTTGTAAATGCACAAACAGCAATTTCTCCGCATTGCAAGGTGCAATTCTGAAATTTTTTGCTTTTTCCTGCTCCTCTTAGCATGATAAAGAAGATTCAAAGAGAGTGAGATGCCAGCTCCTTTCATTCAGTCAGTAGCTTCAATCATTTCTGGACGTTTTTCAATGGCAAAAATCAATGAATATTGTAAATGCACAAACAGTAATTTCTCCGCATTGCAAGGTGCAATTCTGAAATTTTTTGCTTTTTCCTGCTCCTCTTAGCATGATAAAGAAGATTCAAAGAGAGTGAGATGCCAGCTCCTTTCATTCAGTCAGTAGCTTCAAACATTTCTGGTATATGAATAACATGATGTTTTTCAATGGCAAAAATCAATGAATATTGTAAATGCACAAACAGTAATTTCTCCGCATTGCAAGGTGCAATTCTGAAATTTTTTGCTTTTTCCTGCTCCTCTTAGCATGATAAAGAAGATTCAAAGAGAGTGAGATGCCAGCTCCTTTCGTTCAGTCAGTAGCTTCAATCATTTCTGGACGTTTTTCAATGGTAAAAATCAATGAATATTGTAAATGCACAAACAGTAATTTCTCCGCATTGCAAGGTGCAATTCTGAAATTTTTTGCTTTTTCCTGCTCCTCTTAGCATGATAAAGAAGATTCAAAGAGAGTGAGATGCCAGCTCCTTTCATTCAGTCAGTAGCTTCAAACATTTCTGGTATATGAATAACATGATGTTTTTCAATGGCAAAAATCAATGAATATTGTAAATGCACAAACAGTAATTTCTCCGCATTGCAAGGTGCAATTCTGAAATTTTTTGCTTTTTCCTGCTCCTCTTAGCATGATAAAGAAGATTCAAAGAGAGTGAGATGCCAGCTCCTTTCATTCAGTCAGTAGCTTCAAACATTTCTGGTATATGAATAACATGATGTTTTTCAATGGCAAAAATCAATGAATATTGTAAATGCACAAACAGTAATTTCTCCGCATTGCAAGGTGCAATTCTGAAATTTTTTGCTTTTTCCTGCTCCTCTTAGCATGATAAAGAAGATTCAAAGAGAGTGAGATGCCAGCTCCTTTCATTCAGTCAGTAGCTTCAATCATTTCTGGACGTTTTTCAATGGCAAAAATCAATGAATATTGTAAATGCACAAACAGTAATTTCTCCGCATTGCAAGGTGCAATTCTGAAATTTTTTGCTTTTTCCTGCTCCTCTTAGCATGATAAAGAGATTCAAAGAGAGTGAGATGCCAGCTCCTTTCATTCAGTCAGTAGCTTCAAACATTTCTGGTATATGAATAACATGATGTTTTTCAATGGTAAAAATCAATGAATATTGTAAATGCACAAACAGTAATTTCTCCGCATTGCAAGGTGCAATTCTGAAATTTTTTGCTTTTTCCTGCTCCTCTTAGCATGATAAAGAAGATTCAAAGAGAGTGAGATGCCAGCTCCTTTCATTCAGTCAGTAGCTTCAATCATTTCTGGTATATGAATAACATGATGTTTTTCAATGGCAAAAATCAATGAATATTGTAAATGCACAAACAGTAATTTATCCGCATTGCAAGGTGCAATTCTGAAATTTTTTGCTTTTTCCTGCTCCTCTTAGCATGATAAAGAAGATTCAAAGAGAGTGAGATGCCAGCTCCTTTCATTCAGTCAGTAGCTTCAAACATTTCTGGTATATGAATAACATGATGTTTTTCAATGGCAAAAATCAATGAATATTGTAAATGCACAAACAGTAATTTCTCCGCATTGCAAGGTGCAATTCTGAAATTTTTTGCTTTTTCCTGCTCCTCTTAGCATGATAAATAAGATTCAAAGAGAGTGAGATGCCAGCTCCTTTCATTCAGTCAGTAGCTTCAATCATTTCTGGAAGATTTTCAATGGCAAAAATCAATGAATATTGTAAATGCACAAACAGTAATTTCTCCGCATTGCAAGGTGCAATTCTGAAATTTTTTGCTTTTTCCTGCTCCTCTTAGCATGATAAAGAAGATTCAAAGAGAGTGAGATGCCAGCTCCTTTCATTCAGTCAGTAGCTTCAATCATTTCTGGACGTTTTTCAATGGCAAAAATCAATGAATATTGTAAATGCACAAACAGTAATTTCTCCGCATTGCAAGGTGCAATTCTGAAATTTTTTGCTTTTTCCTGCTCCTCTTAGCATGATAAAGAAGATTCAAAGAGAGTGAGATGCCAGCTCCTTTCATTCAGTCAGTAGCTTCAATCATTTCTGGAAGTTTTTCAATGGCAAAAATTAATGAATATTGTAAATGCACAAACAGTAATTTCTCCGCATTGCAAGGTGCAATTCTGAAATTTTTTGCTTTTTCCTGCTCCTCTTAGCATGATAAAGAAGATTCAAAGAGAGTGAGATGCCAGCTCCTTTCATTCAGTCAGTAGCTTCAATCATTTCTGGACGTTTTTCAATGGCAAAAATCAATGAATATTGTAAATGCACAAACAGTAATTTCTCCGCATTGCAAGGTGCAATTCTGAAATTTTTTGCTTTCTCCTGCTCCTCTTAGCATGATAAAGAAGATTCAAAGAGAGTGAGATGCCAGCTCCTTTCATTCAGTCAGTAGCTTCAATCATTTCTGGACGTTTTTCAATGGCAAAAATCAGTGAATATTGTAAATGCACAAACAGTAATTTCTCCGCATTGCAAGGTGCAATTCTGAAATTTTTTGCTTTTTCCTGCTCCTCTTAGCATGATAAAGAAGATTCAAAGAGAGTGAGATGCCAGCTCCTTTCATTCAGTCAGTAGCTTCAAACATTTCTGGTATATGAATAACATGATGTTTTTCAATGGCAAAAATCAATGAATATTGTAAATGCACAAACAGTAATTTCTCCGCATTGCAAGGTGCAATTCTGAAATTTTTTGCTTTTTCCTGCTCCTCTTAGCATGATAAAGAAGATTCAAAGAGAGTGAGATGCCAGCTCCTTTCATTCAGTCAGTAGCTTCAATCATTTCTGGACGTTTTTCAATGGCAAAAATCAATGAATATTGTAAATGCACAAACAGTAATTTCTCCGCATTGCAAGGTGCAATTCTGAAATTTTTTGCTTTTTCCTGCTCCTCTTAGCATGATAAAGAAGATTCAAAGAGAGTGAGATGCCAGCTCCTTTCATTCAGTCAGTAGCTTCAAACATTTCTGGTATATGAATAACATGATGTTTTTCAATGGCAAAAATCAATGAATATTGTAAATGCACAAACAGTAATTTCTCCGCATTGCAAGGTGCAATTCTGAAATTTTTTGCTTTTTCCTGCTCCTCTTAGCATGATAAAGAAGATTCAAAGAGAGTGAGATGCCAGCTCCTTTCATTCAGTCAGTAGCTTCAATCATTTCTGGACGTTTTTCAATGGCAAAAATCAATGAATATTGTAAATGCACAAACAGTAATTTCTCCGCATTGCAAGGTGCAATTCTGAAATTTTTTGCTTTTTCCTGCTCCTCTTAGCATGATAAAGAAGATTCAAAGAGAGTGAGATGCCAGCTCCTTTCATTCAGTCAGTAGCTTCAATCATTTCTGGAAGTTTTTCAATGGCAAAAATCAATGAATATTGTAAATGCACAAACAGTAATTTCTCCGCATTGCAAGGTGCAATTCTGAAATTTTTTGCTTTTTCCTGCTCCTCTTAGCATGATAAAGAAGATTCAAAGAGAGTGAGATGCCAGCTCCTTTCATTCAGTCAGTAGCTTCAATCATTTCTGGACGTTTTTCAATGGCAAAAATCAATGAATATTGTAAATGCACAAACAGTAATTTCTCCGCATTGCAAGGTGCAATTCTGAAATTTTTTGCTTTTTCCTGCTCCTCTTAGCATGATAAAGAAGATTCAAAGAGAGTGAGATGCCAGCTCCTTTCATTCAGTCAGTAGCTTCAATCATTTCTGGAAGTTTTTCAATGGCAAAAATTAATGAATATTGTAAATGCACAAACAGTAATTTCTCCGCATTGCAAGGTGCAATTCTGAAATTTTTTGCTTTTTCCTGCTCCTCTTAGCATGATAAAGAAGATTCAAAGAGAGTGAGATGCCAGCTCCTTTCATTCAGTCAGTAGCTTCAATCATTTCTGGACGTTTTTCAATGGCAAAAATCAATGAATATTGTAAATGCACAAACAGTAATTTCTCCGCATTGCAAGGTGCAATTCTGAAATTTTTTGCTTTTTCCTGCTCCTCTTAGCATGATAAAGAAGATTCAAAGAGAGTGAGATGCCAGCTCCTTTCATTCAGTCAGTAGCTTCAATCATTTCTGGACGTTTTTCAATGGCAAAAATCAGTGAATATTGTAAATGCACAAACAGTAATTTCTCCGCATTGCAAGGTGCAATTCTGAAATTTTTTGCTTTTTCCTGCTCCTCTTAGCATGATAAAGAAGATTCAAAGAGAGTGAGATGCCAGCTCCTTTCATTCAGTCAGTAGCTTCAAACATTTCTGGTATATGAATAACATGATGTTTTTCAATGGCAAAAATCAATGAATATTGTAAATGCACAAACAGTAATTTCTCCGCATTGCAAGGTGCAATTCTGAAATTTTTTGCTTTTTCCTGCTCCTCTTAGCATGATAAAGAAGATTCAAAGAGAGTGAGATGCCAGCTCCTTTCATTCAGTCAGTAGCTTCAATCATTTCTGGACGTTTTTCAATGGCAAAAATCAATGAATATTGTAAATGCACAAACAGTAATTTCTCCGCATTGCAAGGTGCAATTCTGAAATTTTTTGCTTTTTCCTGCTCCTCTTAGCATGATAAAGAAGATTCAAAGAGAGTGAGATGCCAGCTCCTTTCATTCAGTCAGTAGCTTCAAACATTTCTGGTATATGAATAACATGATGTTTTTCAATGGCAAAAATCAATGAATATTGTAAATGCACAAACAGTAATTTCTCCGCATTGCAAGGTGCAATTCTGAAATTTTTTGCTTTTTCCTGCTCCTCTTAGCATGATAAAGAAGATTCAAAGAGAGTGAGATGCCAGCTCCTTTCATTCAGTCAGTAGCTTCAAACATTTCTGGACGTTTTTCAATTGCAAAAATCAATGGATATTGTAAATGCACAAACAGTAATTTCTCCGCATTGCAAGGTGCAATTCTGAAATTTTTTGCTTTTTCCTGCTCCTCTTAGCATGATAAAGAAGATTCAAAGAGAGTGAGATGCCAGCTACTTTCATTCAGTCAGTAGCTTCAATCATTTCTGGTATATGAATAACATGATGTTTTTCAATGGCAAAAATCAATGAATATTGTAAATGCACAAACAGTAATTTCTCCGCATTGCAAGGTGCAATTCTGAAATTTTTTGCTTTTTCCTGCTCCTCTTAGCATGATAAAGAAGATTCAAAGAGAGTGAGATGCCAGCTCCTTTCATTCAGTCAGTAGCTTCAAACATTTCTGGTATATGAATAACATGATGTTTTTCAATGGCAAAAATCAATGAATATTGTAAATGCACAAACAGTAATTTCTCCGCATTGCAAGGTGCAATTCGGAAATTTTTTGCTTTTTCCTGCTCCTCTTAGCATGATAAAGAAGATTCAAAGAGAGTGAGATGCCAGCTCCTTTCATTCAGTCAGTAGCTTCAAACATTTCTGGACGTTTTTCAATTGCAAAAATCAATGGATATTGTAAATGCACAAACAGTAATTTCTCCGCATTGCAAGGTGCAATTCTGAAATTTTTTGCTTTTTCCTGCTCCTCTTAGCATGATAAAGAAGATTCAAAGAGAGTGAGATGCCAGCTACTTTCATTCAGTCAGTAGCTTCAATCATTTCTGGTATATGAATAACATGATGTTTTTCAATGTCAAAAATCAATGAATATTGTAAATGCACAAACAGTAATTTCTCCGCATTGCAAGGTGCAATTCTGAAATTTTTTGCTTTTTCCTGCTCCTCTTAGCATGATAAAGAATATTCAAAGAGAGTGAGATGCCAGCTCCTTTCATTCAGTCAGTAGCTTCAATCATTTCTGGTATATGAATAACATGATGTTTTTCAATGGCAAAAATCAATGAATATTGTAAATGCGCAAAGAGTAATTTATCCGCATTGCAAGGTGCAATTCTGAAATTTTTTGCTTTTTCCTGCTCCTCTTAGCATGATAAAGAAGATTCAAAGAGAGTGAGATGCCAGCTCCTTTCATTCAGTCAGTAGCTTCAAACATTTCTGGTATATGAATAACATGATGTTTTTCAATGGCAAAAATCAATGAATATTGTAAATGCACAAACAGTAATTTCTCCGCATTGCAAGGTGCAATTCTGAAATTTTTTGCTTTTTCCTGCTCCTCTTAGCATGATAAAGAAGATTCAAAGAGAGTGAGATGCCAGCTCCTTTCATTCAGTCAGTAGCTTCAATCATTTCTGGTATATGAATAACATGATGTTTTTCAATGGCAAAAATCAATGAATTTTGTAAATGCACAAACAGCAATTTCTCCGCATTGCAAGGTGCAATTCTGAAATTTTTTGCTTTTTCCTGCTCCTCTTAGCATGATAAAGAAGATTCAAAGAGAGTGAGATGCCAGCTCCTTTCATTCAGTCAGTAGCTTCAATCATTTCTGGACGTTTTTCAATGGCAAAAATCAATGAATATTGTAAATGCACAAACAGTAATTTCTCCGCATTGCAAGGTGCAATTCTGAAATTTTTTGCTTTTTCCTGCTCCTCTTAGCATGATAAAGAAGATTCAAAGAGAGTGAGATGCCAGCTCCTTTCATTCAGTCAGTAGCTTCAAACATTTCTGGTATATGAATAACATGATGTTTTTCAATTGCAAAAATCAATGAATATTGTAAATGCACAAACAGTAATTTCTCCGCATTGCAAGGTGCAATTCTGAAATTTTTTGCTTTTTCCTGCTCCTCTTAGCATGATAAAGAAGATTCAAAGAGAGTGAGATGCCAGCTCCTTTCGTTCAGTCAGTAGCTTCAATCATTTCTGGACGTTTTTCAATGGTAAAAATCAATGAATATTGTAAATGCACAAACAGTAATTTCTCCGCATTGCAAGGTGCAATTCTGAAATTTTTTGCTTTTTCCTGCTCCTCTTAGCATGATAAAGAAGATTCAAAGAGAGTGAGATGCCAGCTCCTTTCATTCAGTCAGTAGCTTCAAACATTTCTGGTATATGAATAACATGATGTTTTTCAATGGCAAAAATCAATGAATATTGTAAATGCACAAACAGTAATTTCTCCGCATTGCAAGGTGCAATTCTGAAATTTTTTGCTTTTTCCTGCTCCTCTTAGCATGATAAAGAAGATTCAAAGAGAGTGAGATGCCAGCTCCTTTCATTCAGTCAGTAGCTTCAAACATTTCTGGTATATGAATAACATGATGTTTTTCAATGCCAAAAATCAATGAATATTGTAAATGCACAAACAGTAATTTCTCCGCATTGCAAGGTGCAATTCTGAAATTTTTTGCTTTTTCCTGCTCCTCTTAGCATGATAAAGAAGATTCAAAGAGAGTGAGATGCCAGCTCCTTTCATTCAGTCAGTAGCTTCAATCATTTCTGGTATATGAATAACATGATGTTTTTCAATGGCAAAAATCAATGAATATTGTAAATGCGCAAAGAGTAATTTATCCGCATTGCAAGGTGCAATTCTGAAATTTTTTGCTTTTTCCTGCTCCTCTTAGCATGATAAAGAAGATTCAAAGAGAGTGAGATGCCAGCTCCTTTCATTCAGTCAGTAGCTTCAAACATTTCTGGTATATGAATAACATGATGTTTTTCAATGGCAAAAATCAATGAATATTGTAAATGCACAAACAGTAATTTCTCCGCATTGCAAGGTGCAATTCTGAAATTTTTTGCTTTTTCCTGCTCCTCTTAGCATGATAAAGAAGATTCAAAGAGAGTGAGATGCCAGCTCCTTTCATTCAGTCAGTAGCTTCAATCATTTCTGGTATATGAATAACATGATGTTTTTCAATGGCAAAAATCAATGAATTTTGTAAATGCACAAACAGCAATTTCTCCGCATTGCAAGGTGCAATTCTGAAATTTTTTGCTTTTTCCTGCTCCTCTTAGCATGATAAAGAAGATTCAAAGAGAGTGAGATGCCAGCTCCTTTCATTCAGTCAGTAGCTTCAATCATTTCTGGACGTTTTTCAATGGCAAAAATCAATGAATATTGTAAATGCACAAACAGTAATTTCTCCGCATTGCAAGGTGCAATTCTGAAATTTTTTGCTTTTTCCTGCTCCTCTTAGCATGATAAAGAAGATTCAAAGAGAGTGAGATGCCAGCTCCTTTCATTCAGTCAGTAGCTTCAAACATTTCTGGTATATGAATAACATGATGTTTTTCAATGGCAAAAATCAATGAATATTGTAAATGCACAAACAGTAATTTCTCCGCATTGCAAGGTGCAATTCTGAAATTTTTTGCTTTTTCCTGCTCCTCTTAGCATGATAAAGAAGATTCAAAGAGAGTGAGATGCCAGCTCCTTTCGTTCAGTCAGTAGCTTCAATCATTTCTGGACGTTTTTCAATGGTAAAAATCAATGAATATTGTAAATGCACAAACAGTAATTTCTCCGCATTGCAAGGTGCAATTCTGAAATTTTTTGCTTTTTCCTGCTCCTCTTAGCATGATAAAGAAGATTCAAAGAGAGTGAGATGCCAGCTCCTTTCATTCAGTCAGTAGCTTCAAACATTTCTGGTATATGAATAACATGATGTTTTTCAATGGCAAAAATCAATGAATATTGTAAATGCACAAACAGTAATTTCTCCGCATTGCAAGGTGCAATTCTGAAATTTTTTGCTTTTTCCTGCTCCTCTTAGCATGATAAAGAAGATTCAAAGAGAGTGAGATGCCAGCTCCTTTCATTCAGTCAGTAGCTTCAAACATTTCTGGTATATGAATAACATGATGTTTTTCAATGGCAAAAATCAATGAATATTGTAAATGCACAAACAGTAATTTCTCCGCATTGCAAGGTGCAATTCTGAAATTTTTTGCTTTTTCCTGCTCCTCTTAGCATGATAAAGAAGATTCAAAGAGAGTGAGATGCCAGCTCCTTTCATTCAGTCAGTAGCTTCAATCATTTCTGGACGTTTTTCAATGGCAAAAATCAATGAATATTGTAAATGCACAAACAGTAATTTCTCCGCATTGCAAGGTGCAATTCTGAAATTTTTTGCTTTTTCCTGCTCCTCTTAGCATGATAAAGAGATTCAAAGAGAGTGAGATGCCAGCTCCTTTCATTCAGTCAGTAGCTTCAAACATTTCTGGTATATGAATAACATGATGTTTTTCAATGGTAAAAATCAATGAATATTGTAAATGCACAAACAGTAATTTCTCCGCATTGCAAGGTGCAATTCTGAAATTTTTTGCTTTTTCCTGCTCCTCTTAGCATGATAAAGAAGATTCAAAGAGAGTGAGATGCCAGCTCCTTTCATTCAGTCAGTAGCTTCAATCATTTCTGGTATATGAATAACATGATGTTTTTCAATGGCAAAAATCAATGAATATTGTAAATGCACAAACAGTAATTTCTCCGCATTGCAAGGTGCAATTCTGAAATTTTTTGCTTTTTCCTGCTCCTCTTAGCATGATAAAGAAGATTCAAAGAGAGTGAGATGCCAGCTCCTTTCATTCAGTCAGTAGCTTCAATCATTTCTGGTATATGAATAACATGATGTTTTTCAATGGCAAAAATCAATGAATATTGTAAATGCGCAAAGAGTAATTTATCCGCATTGCAAGGTGCAATTCTGAAATTTTTTGCTTTTTCCTGCTCCTCTTAGCATGATAAAGAAGATTCAAAGAGAGTGAGATGCCAGCTCCTTTCATTCAGTCAGTAGCTTCAAACATTTCTGGTATATGAATAACATGATGTTTTTCAATGGCAAAAATCAATGAATATTGTAAATGCACAAACAGTAATTTCTCCGCATTGCAAGGTGCAATTCTGAAATTTTTTGCTTTTTCCTGCTCCTCTTAGCATGATAAAGAAGATTCAAAGAGAGTGAGATGCCAGCTCCTTTCATTCAGTCAGTAGCTTCAATCATTTCTGGTATATGAATAACATGATGTTTTTCAATGGCAAAAATCAATGAATTTTGTAAATGCACAAACAGCAATTTCTCCGCATTGCAAGGTGCAATTCTGAAATTTTTTGCTTTTTCCTGCTCCTCTTAGCATGATAAAGAAGATTCAAAGAGAGTGAGATGCCAGCTCCTTTCATTCAGTCAGTAGCTTCAATCATTTCTGGACGTTTTTCAATGGCAAAAATCAATGAATATTGTAAATGCACAAACAGTAATTTCTCCGCATTGCAAGGTGCAATTCTGAAATTTTTTGCTTTTTCCTGCTCCTCTTAGCATGATAAAGAAGATTCAAAGAGAGTGAGATGCCAGCTCCTTTCATTCAGTCAGTAGCTTCAAACATTTCTGGTATATGAATAACATGATGTTTTTCAATGGCAAAAATCAATGAATATTGTAAATGCACAAACAGTAATTTCTCCGCATTGCAAGGTGCAATTCTGAAATTTTTTGCTTTTTCCTGCTCCTCTTAGCATGATAAAGAAGATTCAAAGAGAGTGAGATGCCAGCTCCTTTCGTTCAGTCAGTAGCTTCAATCATTTCTGGACGTTTTTCAATGGTAAAAATCAATGAATATTGTAAATGCACAAACAGTAATTTCTCCGCATTGCAAGGTGCAATTCTGAAATTTTTTGCTTTTTCCTGCTCCTCTTAGCATGATAAAGAAGATTCAAAGAGAGTGAGATGCCAGCTCCTTTCATTCAGTCAGTAGCTTCAAACATTTCTGGTATATGAATAACATGATGTTTTTCAATGGCAAAAATCAATGAATATTGTAAATGCACAAACAGTAATTTCTCCGCATTGCAAGGTGCAATTCTGAAATTTTTTGCTTTTTCCTGCTCCTCTTAGCATGATAAAGAAGATTCAAAGAGAGTGAGATGCCAGCTCCTTTCATTCAGTCAGTAGCTTCAAACATTTCTGGTATATGAATAACATGATGTTTTTCAATGGCAAAAATCAATGAATATTGTAAATGCACAAACAGTAATTTCTCCGCATTGCAAGGTGCAATTCTGAAATTTTTTGCTTTTTCCTGCTCCTCTTAGCATGATAAAGAAGATTCAAAGAGAGTGAGATGCCAGCTCCTTTCATTCAGTCAGTAGCTTCAATCATTTCTGGACGTTTTTCAATGGCAAAAATCAATGAATATTGTAAATGCACAAACAGTAATTTCTCCGCATTGCAAGGTGCAATTCTGAAATTTTTTGCTTTTTCCTGCTCCTCTTAGCATGATAAAGAGATTCAAAGAGAGTGAGATGCCAGCTCCTTTCATTCAGTCAGTAGCTTCAAACATTTCTGGTATATGAATAACATGATGTTTTTCAATGGTAAAAATCAATGAATATTGTAAATGCACAAACAGTAATTTCTCCGCATTGCAAGGTGCAATTCTGAAATTTTTTGCTTTTTCCTGCTCCTCTTAGCATGATAAAGAAGATTCAAAGAGAGTGAGATGCCAGCTCCTTTCATTCAGTCAGTAGCTTCAATCATTTCTGGTATATGAATAACATGATGTTTTTCAATGGCAAAAATCAATGAATATTGTAAATGCACAAACAGTAATTTATCCGCATTGCAAGGTGCAATTCTGAAATTTTTTGCTTTTTCCTGCTCCTCTTAGCATGATAAAGAAGATTCAAAGAGAGTGAGATGCCAGCTCCTTTCATTCAGTCAGTAGCTTCAAACATTTCTGGTATATGAATAACATGATGTTTTTCAATGGCAAAAATCAATGAATATTGTAAATGCACAAACAGTAATTTCTCCGCATTGCAAGGTGCAATTCTGAAATTTTTTGCTTTTTCCTGCTCCTCTTAGCATGATAAATAAGATTCAAAGAGAGTGAGATGCCAGCTCCTTTCATTCAGTCAGTAGCTTCAATCATTTCTGGAAGTTTTTCAATGGCAAAAATCAATGAATATTGTAAATGCACAAACAGTAATTTCTCCGCATTGCAAGGTGCAATTCTGAAATTTTTTGCTTTTTCCTGCTCCTCTTAGCATGATAAAGAAGATTCAAAGAGAGTGAGATGCCAGCTCCTTTCATTCAGTCAGTAGCTTCAATCATTTCTGGACGTTTTTCAATGGCAAAAATCAATGAATATTGTAAATGCACAAACAGTAATTTCTCCGCATTGCAAGGTGCAATTCTGAAATTTTTTGCTTTTTACTGCTCCTCTTAGCATGATAAAGAAGATTCAAAGAGAGTGAGATGCCAGCTCCTTTCATTCAGTCAGTAGCTTCAATCATTTCTGGAAGTTTTTCAATGGCAAAAATTAATGAATATTGTAAATGCACAAACAGTAATTTCTCCGCATTGCAAGGTGCAATTCTGAAATTTTTTGCTTTTTCCTGCTCCTCTTAGCATGATAAAGAAGATTCAAAGAGAGTGAGATGCCAGCTCCTTTCATTCAGTCAGTAGCTTCAATCATTTCTGGACGTTTTTCAATGGCAAAAATCAATGAATATTGTAAATGCACAAACAGTAATTTCTCCGCATTGCAAGGTGCAATTCTGAAATTTTTTGCTTTCTCCTGCTCCTCTTAGCATGATAAAGAAGATTCAAAGAGAGTGAGATGCCAGCTCCTTTCATTCAGTCAGTAGCTTCAATCATTTCTGGACGTTTTTCAATGGCAAAAATCAGTGAATATTGTAAATGCACAAACAGTAATTTCTCCGCATTGCAAGGTGCAATTCTGAAATTTTTTGCTTTTTCCTGCTCCTCTTAGCATGATAAAGAAGATTCAAAGAGAGTGAGATGCCAGCTCCTTTCATTCAGTCAGTAGCTTCAAACATTTCTGGTATATGAATAACATGATGTTTTTCAATGGCAAAAATCAATGAATATTGTAAATGCACAAACAGTAATTTCTCCGCATTGCAAGGTGCAATTCTGAAATTTTTTGCTTTTTCCTGCTCCTCTTAGCATGATAAAGAAGATTCAAAGAGAGTGAGATGCCAGCTCCTTTCATTCAGTCAGTAGCTTCAATCATTTCTGGACGTTTTTCAATGGCAAAAATCAATGAATATTGTAAATGCACAAACAGTAATTTCTCCGCATTGCAAGGTGCAATTCTGAAATTTTTTGCTTTTTCCTGCTCCTCTTAGCATGATAAAGAAGATTCAAAGAGAGTGAGATGCCAGCTCCTTTCATTCAGTCAGTAGCTTCAAACATTTCTGGTATATGAATAACATGATGTTTTTCAATGGCAAAAATCAATGAATATTGTAAATGCACAAACAGTAATTTCTCCGCATTGCAAGGTGCAATTCTGAAATTTTTTGCTTTTTCCTGCTCCTCTTAGCATGATAAAGAAGATTCAAAGAGAGTGAGATGCCAGCTCCTTTCATTCAGTCAGTAGCTTCAATCATTTCTGGACGTTTTTCAATGGCAAAAATCAATGAATATTGTAAATGCACAAACAGTAATTTCTCCGCATTGCAAGGTGCAATTCTGAAATTTTTTGCTTTTTCCTGCTCCTCTTAGCATGATAAAGAAGATTCAAAGAGAGTGAGATGCCAGCTCCTTTCATTCAGTCAGTAGCTTCAATCATTTCTGGAAGTTTTTCAATGGCAAAAATCAATGAATATTGTAAATGCACAAACAGTAATTTCTCCGCATTGCAAGGTGCAATTCTGAAATTTTTTGCTTTTTCCTGCTCCTCTTAGCATGATAAAGAAGATTCAAAGAGAGTGAGATGCCAGCTCCTTTCATTCAGTCAGTAGCTTCAATCATTTCTGGACGTTTTTCAATGGCAAAAATCAATGAATATTGTAAATGCACAAACAGTAATTTCTCCGCATTGCAAGGTGCAATTCTGAAATTTTTTGCTTTTTCCTGCTCCTCTTAGCATGATAAAGAAGATTCAAAGAGAGTGAGATGCCAGCTCCTTTCATTCAGTCAGTAGCTTCAATCATTTCTGGAAGTTTTTCAATGGCAAAAATTAATGAATATTGTAAATGCACAAACAGTAATTTCTCCGCATTGCAAGGTGCAATTCTGAAATTTTTTGCTTTTTCCTGCTCCTCTTAGCATGATAAAGAAGATTCAAAGAGAGTGAGATGCCAGCTCCTTTCATTCAGTCAGTAGCTTCAATCATTTCTGGACGTTTTTCAATGGCAAAAATCAATGAATATTGTAAATGCACAAACAGTAATTTCTCCGCATTGCAAGGTGCAATTCTGAAATTTTTTGCTTTTTCCTGCTCCTCTTAGCATGATAAAGAAGATTCAAAGAGAGTGAGATGCCAGCTCCTTTCATTCAGTCAGTAGCTTCAATCATTTCTGGACGTTTTTCAATGGCAAAAATCAGTGAATATTGTAAATGCACAAACAGTAATTTCTCCGCATTGCAAGGTGCAATTCTGAAATTTTTTGCTTTTTCCTGCTCCTCTTAGCATGATAAAGAAGATTCAAAGAGAGTGAGATGCCAGCTCCTTTCATTCAGTCAGTAGCTTCAAACATTTCTGGTATATGAATAACATGATGTTTTTCAATGGCAAAAATCAATGAATATTGTAAATGCACAAACAGTAATTTCTCCGCATTGCAAGGTGCAATTCTGAAATTTTTTGCTTTTTCCTGCTCCTCTTAGCATGATAAAGAAGATTCAAAGAGAGTGACATGCCAGCTCCTTTCATTCAGTCAGTAGCTTCAATCATTTCTGGACGTTTTTCAATGGCAAAAATCAATGAATATTGTAAATGCACAAACAGTAATTTCTCCGCATTGCAAGGTGCAATTCTGAAATTTTTTGCTTTTTCCTGCTCCTCTTAGCATGATAAAGAAGATTCAAAGAGAGTGAGATGCCAGATCCTTTCATTCAGTCAGTAGCTTCAATCATTTCTGGAAATTTTTCAATGGCAAAAATCAATGAATATTGTAAATGCACAAACAGTAATTTCTCCGCATTGCAAGGTGCAATTCTGAAATTTTTTGCTTTTTCCTGCTCCTCTTAGCATGATAAAGAAGATTCAAAGAGAGTGAGATGCCAGCTCCTTTCATTCAGTCAGTAGCTTCAATCATTTCTGGACGTTTTTCAATGGCAAAAATCAATGAATATTGTAAATGCACAAACAGTAATTTCTCCGCATTGCAAGGTGCAATTCTGAAATTTTTTGCTTTTTCCTGCTCCTCTTAGCATGATAAAGAAGATTCAAAGAGAGTGAGATGCCAGCTCCTTTCATTCAGTCAGTAGCTTCAATCATTTCTGGAAGTTTTTCAATGGCAAAAATTAATGAATATTGTAAATGCACAAACAGTAATTTCTCCGCATTGCAAGGTGCAATTCTGAAATTTTTTGCTTTTTCCTGCTCCTCTTAGCATGATAAAGAAGATTCAAAGAGAGTGAGATGCCAGCTCCTTTCATTCAGTCAGTAGCTTCAATCATTTCTGGACGTTTTTCAATGGCAAAAATCAATGAATATTGTAAATGCACAAACAGTAATTTCTCCGCATTGCAAGGTGCAATTCTGAAATTTTTTGCTTTTTCCTGCTCCTCTTAGCATGATAAAGAAGATTCAAAGAGAGTGAGATGCCAGCTCCTTTCATTCAGTCAGTAGCTTCAATCATTTCTGGACGTTTTTCAATGGCAAAAATCAGTGAATATTGTAAATGCACAAACAGTAATTTCTCCGCATTGCAAGGTGCAATTCTGAAATTTTTTGCTTTTTCCTGCTCCTCTTAGCATGATAAAGAAGATTCAAAGAGAGTGAGATGCCAGCTCCTTTCATTCAGTCAGTAGCTTCAAACATTTCTGGTATATGAATAACATGATGTTTTTCAATGGCAAAAATCAATGAATATTGTAAATGCACAAACAGTAATTTCTCCGCATTGCAAGGTGCAATTCTGAAATTTTTTGCTTTTTCCTGCTCCTCTTAGCATGATAAAGAAGATTCAAAGAGAGTGAGATGCCAGCTCCTTTCATTCAGTCAGTAGCTTCAATCATTTCTGGACATTTTTCAATGGCAAAAATCAATGAATATTGTAAATGCACAAAACAGTAATTTCTCCGCATTGCAAGGTGCAATTCTGAAATTTTTTGCTTTTTCCTGCTCCTCTTAGCATGATAAAGAAGATTCAAAGAGAGTGAGATGCCAGCTCCTTTCATTCAGTCAGTAGCTTCAAACATTTCTGGTATATGAATAACATGATGTTTTTCAATGGCAAAAATCAATGAATATTGTAAATGCACAAACAGTAATTTCTCCGCATTGCAAGGTGCAATTCTGAAATTTTTTGCTTTTTCCTGCTCCTCTTAGCATGATAAAGAAGATTCAAAGAGAGTGAGATGCCAGCTCCTTTCATTCAGTCAATAGCTTCAATCATTTCTGGACGTTTTTCAATGGCAAAAATCAATGAATATTGTAAATGCACAAACAGTAATTTCTCCGCATTGCAAGGTGCAATTCTGAAATTTTTTGCTTTTTCCTGCTCCTCTTAGCATGATAAAGAAGATTCAAAGAGAGTGAGATGCCAGCTCCTTTGATTCAGTCAGTAGCTTCAATCATTTCTGGAAGTTTTTCAATGGCAAAAATCAATGAATATTGTAAATGCACAAACAGTAATTTCTCCGCATTGCAAGGTGCAATTCTGAAATTTTTTGCTTTTTCCTGCTCCTCTTAGCATGATAAAGAAGATTCAAAGAGAGTGAGATGCCAGCTCCTTTCATTCAGTCAGTAGCTTCAATCATTTCTGGACGTTTTTCAATGGCAAAAATCAATGAATATTGTAAATGCACAAACAGTAATTTCTCCGCATTGCAAGGTGCAATTCTGAAATTTTTTGCTTTTTCCTGCTCCTCTTAGCATGATAAAGAAGATTCAAAGAGAGTGAGATGCCAGCTCCTTTCATTCAGTCAGTAGCTTCAAACATTTCTGGTATATGAATAACATGATGTTTTTCAATGGCAAAAATCAATGAATATTGTAAATGCACAAACAATAATTTCTCCGCATTGCAAGGTGCAATTCTGAAATTTTTTGCTTTTTCCTGCTCCTCTTAGCATGATAAAGAAGATTCAAAGAGAGTGAGATGCCAGCTCCTTTCATTCAGTCAGTAGCTTCAATCATTTCTGGACGTTTTTCAAAGGCAAAAATCAATGAATATTGTAAATGCACAAACAGTAATTTCTCCGCATTGCAAGGTGCAATTCTGAAATTTTTTGCTTTTTCCTGCTCCTCTTAGCATGATAAAGAAGATTCAAAGAGAGTGAGATGCCAGCTCCTTTCATTCAGTCAGTAGCTTCAATCATTTCTGGACGTTTTTCAATGGCAAAAATCAATGAATATTGTAAATGCACAAACAGTAATTTCTCCGCATTGCAAGGTGCAATTCTGAAATTTTTTGCTTTTTCCTGCTCCTCTTAGCATGATAAAGAAGATTCAAAGAGAGTGAGATGCCAGCTCCTTTCATTCAGTCAGTAGCTTCAAACATTTCTGGTATATGAATAACATGATGTTTTTCAATGGCAAAAATCAATGAATATTGTAAATGCACAAACAGTAATTTCTCCGCATTGCAAGGTGCAATTCTGAAATTTTTTGCTTTTTCCTGCTCCTCTTAGCATGATAAAGAAGATTCAAAGAGAGTGAGATGCCAGCTCCTTTCATTCAGTCAGTAGCTTCAATCATTTCTGGACGTTTTTCAATGGCAAAAATCAATGAATATTGTAAATGCACAAACAGTAATTTCTCCGCATTGCAAGGTGCAATTCTGAAATTTTTTGCTTTTTCCTGCTCCTCTTAGCATGATAAAGAAGATTCAAAGAGAGTGAGATGCCAGCTGCTTTCATTCAGTCAGTAGCTTCAAACATTTCTGGTATATGAATAACATGATGTTTTTCAATGGCAAAAATCAATGAATATTGTAAATGCACAAACAGTAATTTCTCCGCATTGCAAGGTGCAATTCTGAAATTTTTTGCTTTTTCCTGCTCCTCTTAGCATGATAAAGAAGATTCAAAGAGAGTGAGATGCCAGCTCCTTTCGTTCAGTCAGTAGCTTCAATCATTTCTGGACGTTTTTCAATGGCAAAAATCATTGAATATTGTAAATGCAGAAACAGTAATTTCTCCGCATTGCAAGGTGCAATTCTGAAATTTTTTACTTTTTCCTGCTCCTCTTAGCATGATAAAGAAGATTCAAAGAGAGTGAGATGTCAGCTCCTTTCATTCAGTCAGTAGCTTCAATCATTTCTGGTATATGAATAACATGATGTTTTTCAATGGCAAAAATCAATGAATATTGTAAATGCACAAACAGTAATTTCTCCGCATTGCAAGGTGAAATTCTGAAATTTTTTGCTTTTTCCTGCTCCTCTTAGCATGATAAACAAGATTCAAAGAGAGTGAGATAACAGCTCCTTTCATTCAGTCAGTAGCTTCAATCATTTCTGGACGTTTTTCAATGGCAAAAATCAATGAATATTGTAAATGCACAAACAGTAATTTCTCCGCATTGCAAGGTGCAATTCTGAAATTTTTTGCTTTTTCCTGCTCCTCTTAGCATGATAAAGAAGATTCAAAGAGAGTGAGATGCCAGCTCCTTTCATTCAGTCAGTAGCTTCAATCATTTCTGGACGTTTTTCAATTGCAAAAATCAATGAATATTGTAAATGCACAAACAGTAATTTCTCCGCTTTGCAAGGTGCAATTCTGAAATTTTTTGCTTTTTCCTGCTCCTCTTAGCATGATAAAGAAGATTCAAAGAGAGTGAGATGCCAGCTACTTTCATTCAGTCAGTAGCTTCAATCATTTCTGGTATATGAATAACATGATGTTTTTCAATGGCAAAAATCAATGAATATTGTAAATGCACAAACAGTAATTTCTCCGCATTGCAAAGTGCAATTCTGAAATTTTTTGCTTTATCCTGCTCCTCTTAGAATGATAAAGAAGATTCAAAGAGAGTGAGATGCCAGCTCCTTTCATTCAGTCAGTAGCTTCAATCATTTCTGGAAGTTTTTCAATGGCAAAAATCAATGAATATTGTAAATGCACAAACAGTAATTTCTCCACATTGCAAGGTGCAATTCTGAAATTTTTTGCTTTTTCCTGCTCCTCTTAGCATGATAAAGAAGATTCAAAGAGAGTGAGATGCCAGCTCCTTTCATTCAGTCAGTAGCTTCAATCATTTCTGGTATATGAATAACATGATGTTTTTCAATGGCAAAAATCAATGAATTTTGTAAATGCACAAACAGTAATTTCTCCGCATTGCAAGGTGCAATTCTGAAATTTTTTGCTTTTTCCTGCTCCTCTTAGCATGATAAAGAAGATTCAAAGAGAGTGAGATGCCAGCTCCTTTCATTCAGTCAGTAGCTTCAATCATTTCTGGACGTTTTTCAATGGCAAAAATCAATGAATATTGTAAATGCACAAACAGTAATTTCTCCGCATTGCAAGGTGCAATTCTGAAATTTTTTGCTTTTTCCTGCTCCTCTTAGCATGATAAAGAAGATTCAAAGAGAGTGAGATGCCAGCTCCTTTCATTCAGTCAGTAGCTTCAAACATTTCTGGTATATGAATAACATGATGTTTTTCAATGGCAAAAATCAATGAATATTGTAAATGCACAAACAATAATTTCTCTGCATTGCAAGGTGCAATTCTGAAATTTTTTGCTTTTTCCTGCTCCTCTTAGCATGATAAAGAAGATTCAAAGAGAGTGAGATGCCAGCTCCTTTCATTCAGTCAGTAGCTTCAATCATTTCTGGACGTTTTTCAATGGCAAAAATCAATGAATATTGTAAATGCACAAACAGTAATTTCTCCGCATTGCAAGGTGCAATTCTGAAATTTTTTGCTTTTTCCTGCTCCTCTTAGCATGATAAAGAAGATTCAAAGAGAGTGAGATGCCAGCTCCTTTCATTCAGTCAGTAGCTTCAATCATTTCTGGACGTTTTTCAATGGCAAAAATCAATGAATATTGTAAATGCACAAACAGTAATTTCTCCGCATTGCAAGGTGCAATTCTGAAATTTTTTGCTTTTTCCTGCTCCTCTTAGCATGATAAAGAAGATTCAAAGAGAGTGAGATGCCAGCTCCTTTCATTCAGTCAGTAGCTTCAAACATTTCTGGTATATGAATAACATGATGTTTTTCAATGGCAAAAATCAATGAATATTGTAAATGCACAAACAGTAATTTCTCCGCATTGCAAGGTGCAATTCTGAAATTTTTTGCTTTTTCCTGCTCCTCTTAGCATGATAAAGAAGATTCAAAGAGAGTGAGATGCCAGCTCCTTTCATTCAGTCAGTAGCTTCAATCATTTCTGGACGTTTTTCAATGGCAAAAATCAATGAATATTGTAAATGCACAAACAGTAATTTCTCCGCATTGCAAGGTGCAATTCTGAAATTTTTTGCTTTTTCCTGCTCCTCTTAGCATGATAAAGAAGATTCAAAGAGAGTGAGATGCCAGCTGCTTTCATTCAGTCAGTAGCTTCAAACATTTCTGGTATATGAATAACATGATGTTTTTCAATGGCAAAAATCAATGAATATTGTAAATGCACAAACAGTAATTTCTCCGCATTGCCAGGTGCAATTCTGAAATTTTTTGCTTTTTCCTGCTCCTCTTAGCATGATAAAGAAGATTCAAAGAGAGTGAGATGCCAGCTCCTTTCATTCAGTCAGTAGCTTCAATCATTTCTGGAAGTTTTTCAATGGCAAAAATCAATGAATATTGTAAATGCACAAACAGTAATTTCTCCGCATTGCAAGGTGCAATTCTGAAATTTTTTGCTTTTTCCTGCTCCTCTTAGCATGATAAAGAAGATTCAAAGAGAGTGAGATGCCAGCTCCTTTCATTCAGTCAGTAGCTTCAATCATTTCTGGACGTTTTTCAATGGCAAAAATCAATGAATATTGTAAATGCACAAACAGTAATTTCTCCGCATTGCAAGGTGCAATTCTGAAATTTTTTGCTTTTTCCTGCTCCTCTTAGCATGATAAAGAAGATTCAAAGAGAGTGAGATGCCAGCTCCTTTCATTCAGTCAGTAGCTTCAATCATTTCTGGAAGTTTTTCAATGGCAAAAATTAATGAATATTGTAAATGCACAAACAGTAATTTCTCCGCATTGCAAGGTGCAATTCTGAAATTTTTTGCTTTTTCCTGCTCCTCTTAGCATGATAAAGAAGATTCAAAGAGAGTGAGATGCCAGCTCCTTTCATTCAGTCAGTAGCTTCAATCATTTCTGGACGTTTTTCAATGGCAAAAATCAATGAATATTGTAAATGCACAAACAGTAATTTCTCCGCATTGCAAGGTGCAATTCTGAAATTTTTTGCTTTTTCCTGCTCCTCTTAGCATGATAAAGAAGATTCAAAGAGAGTGAGATGCCAGCTCCTTTCATTCAGTCAGTAGCTTCAATCATTTCTGGACGTTTTTCAATGGCAAAAATCAGTGAATATTGTAAATGCACAAACAGTAATTTCTCCGCATTGCAAGGTGCAATTCTGAAATTTTTTGCTTTTTCCTGCTCCTCTTAGCATGATAAAGAAGATTCAAAGAGAGTGAGATGCCAGCTCCTTTCATTCAGTCAGTAGCTTCAAACATTTCTGGTATATGAATAACATGATGTTTTTCAATGGCAAAAATCAATGAATATTGTAAATGCACAAACAGTAATTTCTCCGCATTGCAAGGTGCAATTCTGAAATTTTTTGCTTTTTCCTGCTCCTCTTAGCATGATAAAGAAGATTCAAAGAGAGTGAGATGCCAGCTCCTTTCATTCAGTCAGTAGCTTCAATCATTTCTGGACGTTTTTCAATGGCAAAAATCAATGAATATTGTAAATGCACAAACAGTAATTTCTCCGCATTGCAAGGTGCAATTCTGAAATTTTTTGCTTTTTCCTGCTCCTCTTAGCATGATAAAGAAGATTCAAAGAGAGTGAGATGCCAGCTGCTTTCATTCAGTCAGTAGCTTCAAACATTTCTGGTATATGAATAACATGATGTTTTTCAATGGCAAAAATCAATGAATATTGTAAATGCACAAACAGTAATTTCTCCGCATTGCAAGGTGCAATTCTGAAATTTTTTGCTTTTTCCTGCTCCTCTTAGCATGATAAAGAAGATTCAAAGAGAGTGAGATGCCAGCTCCTTTCGTTCAGTCAGTAGCTTCAATCATTTCTGGACGTTTTTCAATGGCAAAAATCATTGAATATTGTAAATGCAGAAACAGTAATTTCTCCGCATTGCAAGGTGCAATTCTGAAATTTTTTACTTTTTCCTGCTCCTCTTAGCATGATAAAGAAGATTCAAAGAGAGTGAGATGTCAGCTCCTTTCATTCAGTCAGTAGCTTCAATCATTTCTGGTATATGAATAACATGATGTTTTTCAATGGCAAAAATCAATGAATATTGTAAATGCACAAACAGTAATTTCTCCGCATTGCAAGGTGAAATTCTGAAATTTTTTGCTTTTTCCTGCTCCTCTTAGCATGATAAACAAGATTCAAAGAGAGTGAGATAACAGCTCCTTTCATTCAGTCAGTAGCTTCAAACATTTCTGGTATATGAATAACATGATGTTTTTCAATGGCAAAAATCAATGAATATTGTAAATGCACAAACAGTAATTTCTCCGCATTGCAAGGTGCAATTCTGAAATTTTTTGCTTTTTCCTGCTCCTCTTAGCATGATAAAGAAGATTCAAAGAGAGTGAGATGCCAGCTCCTTTCATTCAGTCAGTAGCTTCAATCATTTCTGGACGTTTTTCAATGGCAAAAATCAATGAATATTGTAAATGCACAAACAGTAATTTCTCCGCATTGCAAGGTGCAATTCTGAAATTTTTTGCTTTTTCCTGCTCCTCTTAGCATGATAAAGAAGATTCAAAGAGAGTGAGATGCCAGCTGCTTTCATTCAGTCAGTAGCTTCAAACATTTCTGGTATATGAATAACATGATGTTTTTCAATGGCAAAAATCAATGAATATTGTAAATGCACAAACAGTAATTTCTCCGCATTGCAAGGTGCAATTCTGAAATTTTTTGCTTTTTCCTGCTCCTCTTAGCATGATAAAGAAGATTCAAAGAGAGTGAGATGCCAGCTCCTTTCATTCAGTCAGTAGCTTCAATCATTTCTGGAAGTTTTTCAATGGCAAAAATCAATGAATATTGTAAATGCACAAACAGTAATTTCTCCGCATTGCAAGGTGCAATTCTGAAATTTTTTGCTTTTTCCTGCTCCTCTTAGCATGATAAAGAAGATTCAAAGAGAGTGAGATGCCAGCTCCTTTCATTCAGTCAGTAGCTTCAATCATTTCTGGACGTTTTTCAATGGCAAAAATCAATGAATATTGTAAATGCACAAACAGTAATTTCTCCGCATTGCAAGGTGCAATTCTGAAATTTTTTGCTTTTTCCTGCTCCTCTTAGCATGATAAAGAAGATTCAAAGAGAGTGAGATGCCAGCTCCTTTCATTCAGTCAGTAGCTTCAATCATTTCTGGAAGTTTTTCAATGGCAAAAATTAATGAATATTGTAAATGCACAAACAGTAATTTCTCCGCATTGCAAGGTGCAATTCTGAAATTTTTTGCTTTTTCCTGCTCCTCTTAGCATGATAAAGAAGATTCAAAGAGAGTGAGATGCCAGCTCCTTTCATTCAGTCAGTAGCTTCAATCATTTCTGGACGTTTTTCAATGGCAAAAATCAATGAATATTGTAAATGCACAAACAGTAATTTCTCCGCATTGCAAGGTGCAATTCTGAAATTTTTTGCTTTTTCCTGCTCCTCTTAGCATGATAAAGAAGATTCAAAGAGAGTGAGATGCCAGCTCCTTTCATTCAGTCAGTAGCTTCAATCATTTCTGGACGTTTTTCAATGGCAAAAATCAGTGAATATTGTAAATGCACAAACAGTAATTTCTCCGCATTGCAAGGTGCAATTCTGAAATTTTTTGCTTTTTCCTGCTCCTCTTAGCATGATAAAGAAGATTCAAAGAGAGTGAGATGCCAGCTCCTTTCATTCAGTCAGTAGCTTCAAACATTTCTGGTATATGAATAACATGATGTTTTTCAATGGCAAAAATCAATGAATATTGTAAATGCACAAACAGTAATTTCTCCGCATTGCAAGGTGCAATTCTGAAATTTTTTGCTTTTTCCTGCTCCTCTTAGCATGATAAAGAAGATTCAAAGAGAGTGAGATGCCAGCTCCTTTCATTCAGTCAGTAGCTTCAATCATTTCTGGACATTTTTCAATGGCAAAAATCAATGAATATTGTAAATGCACAAAACAGTAATTTCTCCGCATTGCAAGGTGCAATTCTGAAATTTTTTGCTTTTTCCTGCTCCTCTTAGCATGATAAAGAAGATTCAAAGAGAGTGAGATGCCAGCTCCTTTCATTCAGTCAGTAGCTTCAAACATTTCTGGTATATGAATAACATGATGTTTTTCAATGGCAAAAATCAATGAATATTGTAAATGCACAAACAGTAATTTCTCCGCATTGCAAGGTGCAATTCTGAAATTTTTTGCTTTTTCCTGCTCCTCTTAGCATGATAAAGAAGATTCAAAGAGAGTGAGATGCCAGCTCCTTTCATTCAGTCAATAGCTTCAATCATTTCTGGACGTTTTTCAATGGCAAAAATCAATGAATATTGTAAATGCACAAACAGTAATTTCTCCGCATTGCAAGGTGCAATTCTGAAATTTTTTGCTTTTTCCTGCTCCTCTTAGCATGATAAAGAAGATTCAAAGAGAGTGAGATGCCAGCTCCTTTCATTCAGTCAGTAGCTTCAATCATTTCTGGAAGTTTTTCAATGGCAAAAATCAATGAATATTGTAAATGCACAAACAGTAATTTCTCCGCATTGCAAGGTGCAATTCTGAAATTTTTTGCTTTTTCCTGCTCCTCTTAGCATGATAAAGAAGATTCAAAGAGAGTGAGATGCCAGCTCCTTTCATTCAGTCAGTAGCTTCAATCATTTCTGGACGTTTTTCAATGGCAAAAATCAATGAATATTGTAAATGCACAAACAGTAATTTCTCCGCATTGCAAGGTGCAATTCTGAAATTTTTTGCTTTTTCCTGCTCCTCTTAGCATGATAAAGAAGATTCAAAGAGAGTGAGATGCCAGCTCCTTTCATTCAGTCAGTAGCTTCAAACATTTCTGGTATATGAATAACATGATGTTTTTCAATGGCAAAAATCAATGAATATTGTAAATGCACAAACAATAATTTCTCCGCATTGCAAGGTGCAATTCTGAAATTTTTTGCTTTTTCCTGCTCCTCTTAGCATGATAAAGAAGATTCAAAGAGAGTGAGATGCCAGCTCCTTTCATTCAGTCAGTAGCTTCAATCATTTCTGGACGTTTTTCAAAGGCAAAAATCAATGAATATTGTAAATGCACAAACAGTAATTTCTCCGCATTGCAAGGTGCAATTCTGAAATTTTTTGCTTTTTCCTGCTCCTCTTAGCATGATAAAGAAGATTCAAAGAGAGTGAGATGCCAGCTCCTTTCATTCAGTCAGTAGCTTCAATCATTTCTGGACGTTTTTCAATGGCAAAAATCAATGAATATTGTAAATGCACAAACAGTAATTTCTCCGCATTGCAAGGTGCAATTCTGAAATTTTTTGCTTTTTCCTGCTCCTCTTAGCATGATAAAGAAGATTCAAAGAGAGTGAGATGCCAGCTCCTTTCATTCAGTCAGTAGCTTCAAACATTTCTGGTATATGAATAACATGATGTTTTTCAATGGCAAAAATCAATGAATATTGTAAATGCACAAACAGTAATTTCTCCGCATTGCAAGGTGCAATTCTGAAATTTTTTGCTTTTTCCTGCTCCTCTTAGCATGATAAAGAAGATTCAAAGAGAGTGAGATGCCAGCTCCTTTCGTTCAGTCAGTAGCTTCAATCATTTCTGGACGTTTTTCAATGGCAAAAATCATTGAATATTGTAAATGCAGAAACAGTAATTTCTCCGCATTGCAAGGTGCAATTCTGAAATTTTTTACTTTTTCCTGCTCCTCTTAGCATGATAAAGAAGATTCAAAGAGAGTGAGATGTCAGCTCCTTTCATTCAGTCAGTAGCTTCAATCATTTCTGGTATATGAATAACATGATGTTTTTCAATGGCAAAAATCAATGAATATTGTAAATGCACAAACAGTAATTTCTCCGCATTGCAAGGTGAAATTCTGAAATTTTTTGCTTTTTCCTGCTCCTCTTAGCATGATAAACAAGATTCAAAGAGAGTGAGATAACAGCTCCTTTCATTCAGTCAGTAGCTTCAATCATTTCTGGACGTTTTTCAATGGCAAAAATCAATGAATATTGTAAATGCACAAACAGTAATTTCTCCGCATTGCAAGGTGCAATTCTGAAATTTTTTGCTTTTTCCTGCTCCTCTTAGCATGATAAAGAAGATTCAAAGAGAGTGAGATGCCAGCTCCTTTCATTCAGTCAGTAGCTTCAATCATTTCTGGACGTTTTTCAATTGCAAAAATCAATGAATATTGTAAATGCACAAACAGTAATTTCTCCGCTTTGCAAGGTGCAATTCTAAAATTTTTTGCTTTTTCCTGCTCCTCTTAGCATGATAAAGAAGATTCAAAGAGAGTGAGATGCCAGCTACTTTCATTCAGTCAGTAGCTTCAATCATTTCTGGTATATGAATAACATGATGTTTTTCAATGGCAAAAATCAATGAATATTGTAAATGCACAAACAGTAATTTCTCCGCATTGCAAAGTGCAATTCTGAAATTTTTTGCTTTTTCCTGCTCCTCTTAGCATGATAAACAAGATTCAAAGAGAGTGAGATAACAGCTCCTTTCATTCAGTCAGTAGCTTCAATCATTTCTGGACGTTTTTCAATGGCAAAAATCAATGAATATTGTAAATGCACAAACAGTAATTTCTCCGCATTGCAAGGTGCAATTCTGAAATTTTTTGCTTTTTCCTGCTCCTCTTAGCATGATAAAGAAGATTCAAAGAGAGTGAGATGCCAGCTCCTTTCATTCAGTCAGTAGCTTCAATCATTTCTGGACGTTTTTCAATTGCAAAAATCAATGAATATTGTAAATGCACAAACAGTAATTTCTCCGCTTTGCAAGGTGCAATTCTGAAATTTTTTGCTTTTTCCTGCTCCTCTTAGCATGATAAAGAAGATTCAAAGAGAGTGAGATGCCAGCTACTTTCATTCAGTCAGTAGCTTCAATCATTTCTGGTATATGAATAACATGATGTTTTTCAATGGCAAAAATCAATGAATATTGTAAATGCACAAACAGTAATTTCTCCGCATTGCAAAGTGCAATTCTGAAATTTTTTGCTTTATCCTGCTCCTCTTAGCATGATAAAGAAGATTCAAAGAGAGTGAGATGCCAGCTCCTTTCATTCAGTCAGTAGCTTCAATCATTTCTGGAAGTTTTTCAATGGCAAAAATCAATGAATATTGTAAATGCACAAACAGTAATTTCTCCACATTGCAAGTTGCAATTCTGAAATTTTTTGCTTTTTCCTGCTCCTCTTAGCATGATAAAGAAGATTCAAAGAGAGTGAGATGCCAGCTCCTTTCATTCAGTCAGTAGCTTCAATCATTTCTGGTATATGAATAACATGATGTTTTTCAATGGCAAAAATCAATGAATTTTGTAAATGCACAAACAGTAATTTCTCCGCAATGCAAGGTGCAATTCTGAAATTTTTTGCTTTTTCCTGCTCCTCTTAGCATGATAAAGAAGATTCAAAGAGAGTGAGATGCCAGCTCCTTTCATTCAGTCAGTAGATTCAATCATTTCTGGACGTTTTTCAATGGCAAAAATCAATGAATATTGTAAATGCACAAACACTAATTTCTCCGCATTGCAAGGTGCAATTCTGAAATTTTTTGCTTTTTCCTGCTCCTCTTAGCATGATAAAGAAGATTCAAAGAGAGTGAGATGCCAGCTCCTTTCATTCAGTCAGTAGCTTCAAACATTTCTGGTATATGAATAACATGATGTTTTTCAATGGCAAAAATCAATGAATATTGTAAATGCACAAACAGTAATTTCTCCGCATTGCAAGGTGCAATTCTGAAATTTTTTGCTTTTTCCTGCTCCTCTTAGCATGATAAAGAAGATTCAAAGAGAGTGAGATGCCAGCTCCTTTCATTCAGTCAGTAGCTTCAATCATTTCTGGACGTTTTTCAATGGCAAAAATCAATGAATATTGTAAATGCACAAACAGTAATTTCTCCGCATTGCAAGGTGCAATTCTGAAATTTTTTGCTTTTTCCTGCTCCTCTTAGCATGATAAAGAAGATTCAAAGAGAGTGAGATGCCAGCTCCTTTCATTCAGTCAGTAGCTTCAAACATTTCTGGTATATGAATAACATGATGTTTTTCAATGGCAAAAATCAATGAATATTGTAAATGCACAAACAATAATTTCTCTGCATTGCAAGGTGCAATTCTGAAATTTTTTGCTTTTTCCTGCTCCTCTTAGCATGATAAAGAAGATTCAAAGAGAGTGAGATGCCAGCTCCTTTCATTCAGTCAGTAGCTTCAATCATTTCTGGACGTTTTTCAATGGCAAAAATCAATGAATATTGTAAATGCACAAACAGTAATTTCTCCGCATTGCAAGGTGCAATTCTGAAATTTTTTGCTTTTTTCTGCTCCTCTTAGCATGATAAAGAAGATTCAAAGAGAGTGAGATGCCAGCTCCTTTCATTCAGACAGTAGCTTCAATCATTTCTGGACGTTTTTCAATGGCAAAAATCAATGAATATTGTAAATGCACAAACAGTAATTTCTCCGCATTGCAAGGTGCAATTCTGAAATTTTTTGCTTTTTCCTGCTCCTCTTAGCATGATAAAGAAGATTCAAAGAGAGTGAGATGCCAGCTCCTTTCATTCAGTCAGTAGCTTCAAACATTTCTGGTATATGAATAACATGATGTTTTTCAATGGCAAAAATCAATGAATATTGTAAATGCACAAACAGTAATTTCTCCGCATTGCAAGGTGCAATTCTGAAATTTTTTGCTTTTTCCTGCTCCTCTTAGCATGATAAAGAACATTCAAAGAGAGTGAGATGCCAGCTCCTTTCATTCAGTCAGTAGCTTCAATCATTTCTGGACGTTTTTCAATGGCAAAAATCAATGAATATTGTAAATGCACAAACAGTAATTTCTCCGCATTGCAAGGTGCAATTCTGAAATTTTTTGCTTTTTCCTGCTCCTCTTAGCATGATAAAGAAGATTCAAAGAGAGTGAGATGCCAGCTCCTTTCATTCAGTCAGTAGCTTCAATCATTTCTGGACGTTTTTCAATGGCAAAAATCAATGAATATTGTAAATGCACAAACAGTAATTTCTCCGCATTGCAAGGTGCAATTCTGAAATTTTTTGCTTTTTCCTGCTCCTCTTAGCATGATAAAGAAGATTCAAAGAGAGTGAGATGCCAGCTCCTTTCATTCAGTCAGTAGCTTCAAACATTTCTGGTATATGAATAACATGATGTTTTTCAATGGCAAAAATCAATGAATATTGTAAATGCACAAACAGTAATTTCTCCGCATTGCAAGGTGCAATTCTGAAATTTTTTGCTTTTTCCTGCTCCTCTTAGCATGATAAAGAACATTCAAAGAGAGTGAGATGCCAGCTCCTTTCATTCAGTCAGTAGCTTCAATCATTTCTGGACGTTTTTCAATGGCAAAAATCAATGAATATTGTAAATGCACAAACAGTAATTTCTCCGCATTGCAAGGTGCAATTCTGAAATTTTTTGCTTTTTCCTGCTCCTCTTAGCATGATAAAGAAGATTCAAAGAGAGTGAGATGCCAGCTCCTTTCATTCAGTCAGTAGCTTCAATCATTTCTGGACGTTTTTCAATGGCAAAAATCAATGAATATTGTAAATGCACAAACAGTAATTTCTCCGCATTGCAAGGTGCAATTCTGAAATTTTTTGCTTTTTCCTGCTCCTCTTAGCATGATAAAGAAGATTCAAAGAGAGTGAGATGCCAGCTCCTTTCATTCAGTCAGTAGCTTCAAACATTTCTGGTATATGAATAACATGATGTTTTTCAATGGCAAAAATCAATGAATATTGTAAATGCACAAACAGTAATTTCTCCGCATTGCAAGGTGCAATTCTGAAATTTTTTGCTTTTTCCTGCTCCTCTTAGCATGATAAAGAAGATTCAAAGAGAGTGAGATGCCAGCTCCTTTCATTCAGTCAGTAGCTTCAATCATTTCTGGACGTTTTTCAATGGCAAAAATCAATGAATATTGTAAATGCACAAACAGTAATTTCTCCGCATTGCAAGGTGCAATTCTGAAATTTTTTGCTTTTTCCTGCTCCTCTTAGCATGATAAAGAAGATTCAAAGAGAGTGAGATGCCAGCTCCTTTCATTCAGTCAGTAGCTTCAAACATTTCTGGTATATGAATAACATGATGTTTTTCAATGGCAAAAATCAATGAATATTGTAAATGCACAAACAGTAATTTCTCCGCATTGCAAGGTGCAATTCTGAAATTTTTTGCTTTTTCCTGCTCCTCTTAGCATGATAAAGAAGATTCAAAGAGAGTGAGATGCCAGCTCCTTTCATTCAGTCAGTAGCTTCAATCATTTCTGGACGTTTTTCAATGGCAAAAATCAATGAATATTGTAAATGCACAAACAGTAATTTCTCCGCATTGCAAGGTGCAATTCTGAAATTTTTTGCTTTTTCCTGCTCCTCTTAGCATGATAAAGAAGATTCAAAGAGAGTGAGATGCCAGCTCCTTTCGTTCAGTCAGTAGCTTCAATCATTTCTGGACGTTTTTCAATGGCAAAAATCAATGAATATTGTAAATGCACAAACAGTAATTTCTCCGCATTGCAAGGTGCAATTCTGAAATTTTTTACTTTTTCCTGCTCCTCTTAGCATGATAAAGAAGATTCAAAGAGAGTGAGATGTCAGCTCCTTTCATTCAGTCAGTAGCTTCAATCATTTCTGGTATATGAATAACATGATGTTTTTCAATGGCAAAAATCAATGAATATTGTAAATGCACAAACAGTAATTTCTCCGCATTGCAAGGTGAAATTCTGAAATTTTTTGCTTTTTCCTGCTCCTCTTAGCATGATAAACAAGATTCAAAGAGAGTGAGATAACAGCTCCTTTCATTCAGTCAGTAGCTTCAATCATTTCTGGACGTTTTTCAATGGCAAAAATCAATGAATATTGTAAATGCACAAACAGTAATTTCTCCGCATTGCAAGGTGCAATTCTGAAATTTTTTGCTTTTTCCTGCTCCTCTTAGCATGATAAAGAAGATTCAAAGAGAGTGAGATGCCAGCTCCTTTCATTCAGTCAGTAGCTTCAATCATTTCTGGACATTTTTCAATTGCAAAAATCAATGAATATTGTAAATGCACAAACAGTAATTTCTCCGCATTGCAAGGTGCAATTCTGAAATTTTTTGCTTTTTCCTGCTCCTCTTAGCATGATAAAGAAGATTCAAAGAGAGTGAGATGCCAGCTACTTTCAATCAGTCAGTAGCTTCAATCATTTCTGGTATATGAATAACATGATGTTTTTCAATGGCAAAAATCAATGAATATTGTAAATGCACAAACAGTAATTTCTCCGCATTGCAAGGTGCAATTCTGAAATTTTTTGCTTTATCCTGCTCCTCTTAGCATGATAAAGAAGATTCAAAGAGAGTGAGATGCCAGCTCCTTTCATTCAGTCAGTAGCTTCAATCATTTCTGGACGTTTTTCAATGGCAAAAATCAATGAATATTGTAAATGCACAAACAGTAATTTCTCCGCATTGCAAGGTGCAATTCTGAAATTTTTTGCTTTTTCCTGCTCCTCTTAGCATGATAAAGAAGATTCAAAGAGAGTGAGATGCCAGCTCCTTTCATTCAGTCAGTAGCTTCAATCATTTCTGGTATATGAATAACATGATGTTTTTCAATGGCAAAAATCAATGAATATTGTAAATGCACAAACAGTAATTTCTCCGCATTGCAAGGTGCAATTCTGAAATTTTTTGCTTTTTCCTGCTCCTCTTAGCATGATAAAGAAGATTCAAAGAGAGTGAGATGCCAGCTCCTTTCATTCAGTCAGTAGATTCAATCATTTCTGGACGTTTTTCAATGGCAAAAATCAATGAATATTGTAAATGCACAAACACTAATTTCTCCGCATTGCAAGGTGCAATTCTGAAATTTTTTGCTTTTTCCTGCTCCTCTTAGCATGATAAAGAAGATTCAAAGAGAGTGAGATGCCAGCTCCTTTCATTCAGTCAGTAGCTTCAAACATTTCTGGTATATGAATAACATGATGTTTTTCAATGGCAAAAATCAATGAATATTGTAAATGCACAAACAGTAATTTCTCCGCATTGCAAGGTGCAATTCTGAAATTTTTTGCTTTTTCCTGCTCCTCTTAGCATGTTAAAGAAGATTCAAAGAGAGTGAGATGCCAGCTCCTTTCGGTCAGTCAGTAGCTTCAATCATTTCTGGACGTTTTTCAATGGTAAAAATCAATGAATATTGTAAATGCACAAACAGTAATTTCTCCGCATTGCAAGGTGCAATTCTGAAATTTTTTGCTTTTTCCTGCTCCTCTTAGCATGATAAAGAAGATTCAAAGAGAGTGAGATGCCAGCTCCTTTCATTCAGTCAGTAGCTTCAAACATTTCTGGTATATGAATAACATGATGTTTTTCAATGGCAAAAATCAATGAATATTGTAAATGCACAAACAGTAATTTCTCCGCATTGCAAGGTGCAATTCTGAAATTTTTTGCTTTTTCCTGCTCCTCTTAGCATGATAAAGAAGATTCAAAGAGAGTGAGATGCCAGCTCCTTTCATTCAGTCAGTAGCTTCAATCATTTCTGGACGTTTTTCAATGGCAAAAATCAATGAATATTGTAAATGCACAAACAGTAATTTCTCCGCATTGCAAGGTGCAATTCTGAAATTTTTTGCTTTTTCCTGCTCCTCTTAGCATGATAAAGAAGATTCAAAGAGAGTGAGATGCCAGCTCCTTTCATTCAGTCAGTAGCTTCAAACATTTCTGGTATATGAATAACATGATGTTTTTCAATGGCAAAAATCAATGAATATTGTAAATGCACAAACAGTAATATCTCCACATTGCAAGGTGCAATTCTGAAATTTTTTGCTTTTTCCTGCTAATCCTAGCATGATAAAGAAGATTCAAAGAGAGTGAGATGCCAGCTCCTTTCATTCAGTCAGTAGCTTCAAACATTTCTGGACGTTTTTCAATGGCAAAAATCAATGAATATTGTAAATGCACAAACAGTAATATCTCCACATTGCAAGGTGCAATTCTGAAATTTTTTGCTTTTTCCTGCTAATCCTCGCATGATAAAGAAGATTCAAAGAGAGTGAGATGCCAGCTCCTTTCATTCAGTCAGTAGCTTCAAACATTTCTGGTATATGAAAAACATGTTTTTCAATGGCAAAAATCAATGAATATTGTAAATGCACAAACAGTAATATCTCCACATTGCAAGGTGCAATTCTGAAATTTTTTGCTTTTTCCTGCTAATCCTAGCATGATAAAGAAGATTCAAAGAGAGTGAGATGCCAGCTCCTTTCATTCAGTCAGTAGCTTCAAACATTTCTGGACGTTTTTCAATGGCAAAAATCAATGAATATTGTAAATGCACAAACAGTAATATCTCCACATTGCAAGGTGCAATTCTGAAATTTTTTGCTTTTTCCTGCTCCTCTTAGCATGATAAAGAAGATTCAAAGAGAGTGAGATGCCAGCTCCTTTCATTCAGTCAGTAGCTTCAAACATTTCTGGTATATGAATAACATGATGTTTTTCAATGGCAAAAATCAATGAATATTGTAAATGCACAAACAGTAATATCTCCACATTGCAAGGTGCAATTCTGAAATTTTTTGCTTTTTCCTGCTACTCCTAGCATGATAAAGAAGATTCAAAGAGAGTGAGATGCCAGCTCCTTTCATTCAGTCAGTAGCTTCAAACATTTCTGGACGTTTTTCAATGGCAAAAATCAATGAATATTGTAAATGCACAAACAGTAATATCTCCACATTGCAAGGTGCAATTCTGAAATTTTTTGCTTTTTCCTGCTAATCCTAGCATGATAAAGAAGATTCAAAGAGAGTGAGATGCCAGCTCCTTTCATTCAGTCAGTAGCTTCAAACATTTCTGGACGTTTTTCAATGACAAAAATCTATGAATATTGTAAATGCACAAACAGTAATTTCTCCGCATTGCAATTTGCAATTCTGAAATTTTTTGCTTTTTCCTGCTCCTCTTAGCATGATAAAGAAGATTCAAAGAGAGTGAGATGCCAGCTCCTTTCATTCAGTCAGTAGCTTCAATCATTTCTGGGTATGAATAACATGATGTTTTTCAATGGCAAAAATCAATGAATATTGTAAATGCACAAACAGTAATTTCTCCACATTGCAAGGTGCAATTCTGAAATTTTTTGCTTTTTCCTGCTCCTCTTAGCATGATACAGAAGATTCAAAGAGAGTGAGATGCCAGCTCCTTTCATTCAGTCAGTAGCTTCAATCATTTCTGGACGTTTTTCAATGGCAAAAATCAATGAATATTGTAAATGCACAAACAGTAATTTCTCCGCATTGCAAGGTGCAATTCTGAAATTTTTTGCTTTTTCCTGCTCCTCTTAGCATGATAAAGAAGATTCAAAGAGAGTGAGATGCCAGCTCCTTTCATTCAGTCAGTAGCTTCAATCATTTCTGGACATTTTTCAATTGCAAAAATCAATGAATATTGTAAATGCACAAACAGTAATTTCTCCGCATTGCAAGGTGCAATTCTGAATTTTTTTGCTTTTTCCTGCTCCTCTTAGCATGATAAAGAAGATTCAAAGAGAGTGAGATGCCAGCTCCTTTCATTCAGTCAGTAGCTTCAAACATTTCTGGTATAAACATTTCTGGACGTTTTTCAATGGCAAAAATCAATGAATATTGTAAATGCACAAACAGTAATATCTCCACATTGCAAGGTGCAATTCTGAAATTTTTTGCTTTTTCCTGCTAATCCTAGCATGATAAAGAAGATTCAAAGAGAGTGAGATGCCAGCTCCTTTCATTCAGTCAGTAGCTTCAATCATTTCTGGTATATGAATAACATGATGTTTTTCAATGGCAAAAATCAATGAATATTGTAAATGCACAAACAGTAATTTCTCCGCATTGCAAGGTGCAATTCTGAAATTTTTTGCTTTTTCCTGCTCCTCTTAGCATGGTAAAGAAGATTCAAAGAGAGTGAGATGCCAGCTCCTTTCATTCAGTCAGTAGCTTCAATCATTTCTGGACGTTTTTCAATGGCAAAAATCAATGAATATTGTAAATGCACAAACAGTAATTTCTCCGCATTGC
Organism: Phyllobates terribilis; assembly: GCF_046119375.1. Lineage (NCBI taxonomy): Eukaryota > Metazoa > Chordata > Amphibia > Anura > Dendrobatidae > Phyllobates > Phyllobates terribilis. Next base: position 58,477 of record NW_027366213.1, read on the forward strand.
AAGGTGCAATTCTGAAATTTTTTGCTTTTTCCTGCTCCTCTTAGCATGATAAAGAAGATTCAAAGAGAGTGAGATGCCAGCTCCTTTCATTCAGTCAGTAGCTTCAATCATTTCTGGACGTTTTTCAATGGCAAAAATCAATGAATATTGTAAATGCACAAACAGTAATTTCTCCGCATTGCAAGGTGCAATTCTGAAATGTTTTGCTTTTTCCTGCTCCTCTTAGCATGATAAAGAAGATTCAAAGAGAGTGAGATGCCAGCTCCTTTCATTCAGTCAGTAGCTTCAATCATTTCTGGGTATGAATAACATGATGTTTTTCAATGGCAAAAATCAATGAATATTGTAAATGCACAAACAGTAATTTCTCCACATTGCAAGGTGCAATTCTGAAATTTTTTGCTTTTTCCTGCTCCTCTTAGCATGATAAAGAAGATTCAAAGTGAGTGAGATGCCAGCTCCTTTCATTCAGTCAGTAGCTTCAATCATTTCTGGACATTTTTCAATGGCAAAAATCAATGAATATTGTAAATGCACAAACAGTAATTTCTCCGCATTGCAAGGTGCAATTCTGAATTTTTTTGCTTTTTCCTGCTCCTCTTAGCATGATAAAGAAGATTCAAAGAGAGTGAGATGCCAGCTCCTTTCATTCAGTCAGTAGCTTCAAACATTTCTGGTATAAACATTTCTGGACGTTTTTCAATGGCAAAAATCAATGAATATTGTAAATGCACAAACAGTAATATCTCCACATTGCAAGGTGCAATTCTGAAATTTTTTGCTTTTTCCTGCTAATCCTAGCATGATAAAGAATATTCAAATAGAGTGAGATGCCAGCTCCTTTCATTCAGTCAGTAGCTTCAAACATTTCTGGACGTTTTTCAATGGCAAAAATCAATGAATATTGTAAATGCACAAACAGTAATATCTCCACATTGCAAGGTGCAATTCTGAAATTTTTTGCTTTTTCCTGCTAATCCTAGCATGATAAAGAAGATTCAAAGAGAGTGAGATGCCAGGTCCTTTCATTCAGTCAGTAGCCTCAAACATTTCTGGTATATGAATAACATGATGTTTTTCAATGGCAAAAATCAATGAATATTGTAAATGCACAAACAGTAATATCTCCACATTGCAAGGTGCAATTCTGAAATTTTTTGCTTTTTCCTGCTAATCCTAGCATGATAAAGAAGATTCAAAGAGAGTGAGATGCCAGCTCCTTTCATTCAGTCAGTAGCTTCAAACATTTCTGGACGTTTTTCAATGGCAAAAATCAATGAATATTGTAAATGCACAAACAGTAATATCTCCACATTGCAAGGTGCAATTCTGAAATTTTTTGCTTTTTCCTGCTACTCCTAGCATGATAAAGAAGATTCAAAGAGAGTGAGATGCCAGCTCCTTTCATTCAGTCAGTAGCTTCAAACATTTCTGGACGTTTTTCAATGGCAAAAATCAATGAATATTGTAAATGCACAAACAGTAATATCTCCACATTGCAAGGTGCAATTCTGAAATTTTTTGCTTTTTCCTGCTAATCCTAGCATGATAAAGAAGATTCAAATAGAGTGAGATGCCAGCTCCTTTCATTCAGTCAGTAGCTTCAAACATTTCTGTACGTTTTTCAATGGCAAAAATCAATGAATATTGTAAATGCACAAACAGTAATATCTAAACATTGCAAGGTGCAATTCTGAAATTTTTTGCTTTTTCCTGCTAATCCTAGCATGATAAAGAAGATTCAAAGATAGTGAGATGCCAGATCCTTTCATTCAGTCAGTAGCTTCAAACATTTCTGGTATATGAATAACATGATGTTTTTCAATGGCAAAAATCAATGAATATTGTAAATGCACAAACAGTAATATCTCCACATTGCAAGGTGCAATTCTGAAATTTTTTGCTTTTTCCTGCTAATCCTAGCATGATAAAGAACATTCAAAGTGAGTGAGATGCCAGCTCCCTTCATTCAGTCAGTAGCTTCAAACATTTCTGGACGTTTTTCAATGGCAAAAATCAATGAATACTGTAAATGCACAAACAGTAAGATCTCCACATTGCAAGGTGCAATTCTGAAACCTTGCAATGCGGAGAAATTACTGTTTGTGCATTTACAATATTCATTGATTTTTGCCATTGAAAAACGTCCAGAAATGATTGAAGCTACTGACTGAATGAAAGGAGCTGGCATCTCACTCTCTTTGAATCTTCTTTATCATGCTAAGCGGAGCAGGAAAAAGCAAAAAATTTCAGAATTGCACCTTGCAATGCGGAGAAATTACTGTTTGTGCATTTACAATATTCATTGATTTTTGCCATTGAAAAACATCATGTTATTCATATACCAGAAATGTTTGAAGCTACTGACTGAATGAAAGGAGCTGGCATCTCACTCTCTTTGAATCTTCTTTATCATGCTAAGAGGAGCAGGAAAAAGCAAAAAATTTCAGAATTGCACCTTGCAATGCGGAGAAATTACTGTTTGTGCATTTACAATATTCATTGATTTTTGCCATTGAAAAACGTCCAGAAATGATTGAAGCTACTGACTGAATGAAAGGAGCTGGCATCTCACTCTCTTTGAATCTTCTTTATCATGCTAAGAGGAGCAGGAAAAAGCAAAAAATTTCAGAATTGCACTTGCAATGCGGAGAAATTACTGTTTGTGCATTTACAATATTCATTGATTTTTGCCATTGAAAAACGTCCAGAAATGATTGAAGCTACTGACTGAATGAAAGGAGCTGGCATCTCACTCTCTTTGAATCTTCTTTATCATGCTAAGAGGAGCAGGAAAAAGCAAAACATTTCAGAATTGCAACTTGCAATGCGGAGAAATTACTGTTTGTGCATTTACAATATTCATTGATTTTTGCCATTGAAAAACATCATGTTATTCATATACCAGAAATGATTGAAGCTACTGACTGAATGAAAGGAGCTGGCATCTCACTCTCTTTGAATCTTCTTTATCATGCTAAGAGGAGCAGGAAAAAGCAAAAAATTTCAGAATTGCACCTTGCAATGCGGAGAAATTACTGTTTGTGCATTTACAATATTCATTGATTTTTGCCATTGAAAAACATCATGTTATTCATATACCAGAAATGTTTGAAGCTACTGACTGAATGAAAGGAGCTGGCATCTCACTCTCTTTGAATCTTCTTTATCATGCTAAGAGGAGCAGGAAAAAGCAAAAAATTTCAGAATTGCACCTTGCAATGCGGAGAAATTACTGTTTGTGCATTTACAATATTCATTGATTTTTGCCATTGAAAAACGTCCAGAAATGATTGAAGCTACTGACTGAATGAAAGGAGCTGGCATCTCACTCTCTTTGAATCTTCTTTATCATGCTGAGAGGAGCAGGAAAATGCAAGAAATTTCAGAATTGCACCTTGCAATGCGGAGAAATTACTGTTTGTGCATTTACAATATTCATTGATTTTTGCCATTGAAAAACATCCAGAAATGATTGAAGCTACTGACTGAATGAAAGGAGCTGGCATCTCACTCTCTTTGAATCTTCTTTATCATGCTAAGAGGAGCAGGAAAAAGCCAAAAATTTCAGAATTGCACCTTGCAATGCGGAGAAATTACTGTTTGTGCATTTACAATATTCATTGATTTTTGCCATTGAAAAACATCATGTTATTCATATACCAGAAATGATTGAAGCTACTGACTGAATGAAAGGAGCTGGCATCTCACTCTCTTTGAATCTTCTTTATCATGCAAAGAGGAGCAGGAAAAAGCAAAAAATTTCAGAATTGCACCTTGCAATGCGGAGAAATTACTGTTTGTGCATTTACAATATTCATTGATTTTTGCCATTGAAAAACGTCCAGAAATGATTGAAGCTACTGACTGAATGAAAGGAGCTGGCATCTCACTCTCTTTGAATCTTCTTTATCATGCTAAGAGGAGCAGGAAAAAGCAAAAAATTTCAGAATTGCACCTTGCAATGCGGAGAAATTACTGTTTGTGCATTTACAATATTCATTGATTTTTGCCATTGAAAAATGTCCAGAAATGATTGAAGCTGCTGACTGAATGAAAGGAGCTGGCATCTCACTCTCTTTGAATCTTCTTTATCATGCTAAGAGGAGCAGGAAAAAGCAAAAAATTTCAGAATTGCACCTTGCAATGCGGAGAAATTACTGTTTGTGCATTTACAATATTCATTGATTTTTGCCATTGAAAAACATCATGTTATTCATATACCAGAAATGATTGAAGCTACTGACTGAATGAAAGGAGCTGGCATCTCACTCTCTTTGAATCTTCTTTATCATGCTAAGAGGAGCAGGAAAAAGCAAAAAATTTCAGAATTGCACCTTGCAATGCGGAGAAATTACTGTTTGTGCATTTACAATATTCATTGATTTTTGCCATTGAAAAACGTCCAGAAATGATTGAAGCTACTGACTGAATGAAAGGAGCTGGCATCTCACTCTCTTTGAATCTTCTTTATCATGCTAAGAGGAGCAGGAAAAAGCAAAAAATTTCAGAATTGCACCTTGCAATGCGGAGAAATTACTGTTTGTGCATTTACAATATTCATTGATTTTTGCCATTGAAAAACGTCCAGAAATGATTGAAGCTACTGACTGAATGAAAGGAGCTGGCATCTCACTCTCTTTGAATCTTCTTTATCATGCTAAGAGGAGCAGGAAAAAGCAAAAAATTTCAGAATTGCACCTTGCAATGCGGAGAAATTACTGTTTGTGCATTTACAATATTCATTGATTTTTGCCATTGAAAAACATCATGTTATTCATATACCAGAAATGTTTGAAGCTACTGACTGAATGAAAGGAGCTGGCATCTCACTCTCTTTGAATCTTCTTTATCATGCTAAGAGGAGCAGGAAAAAGCAAAAAATTTCAGAATTGCACCTTGCAATGCGGAGAAATTACTGTTTGTGCATTTACAATATTCATTGATTTTTGCCATTGAAAAACGTCCAGAAATGATTGAAGCTACTGACTGAATGAAAGGAGCTGGCATCTCACTCTCTTTGAATCTTCTTTATCATGCTAAGAGGAGCAGGAAAAAGCAAAAAATTTCAGAATTGCACATTGCAATGCGGAGAAATTACTGTTTGTGCATTTACAATATTCATTGATTTTTGCCATTGAAAAACATCATGTTATTCATATACCAGAAATGATTGAAGCTACTGACTGAATGAAAGGAGCTGGCATCTCGCTCTCTTTGAATCTTCTTTATCATGCTAAGAGGAGCAGGAAAAAGCAAAAAATTTCAGAATTGCACCTTGCAATGCGGAGAAATTACTGTTTGTGCATTTACAATATTCATTGATTTTTGCCATTGAAAAACGTCCAGAAATGATTGAAGCTACTGACTGAATGAAAGGAGCTGGCATCTCACTCTCTTTGAATCTTCTTTATCATGCTAAGAGGAGCAGGAAAAAGCAAAAAATTTCAGAATTGCACCTTGCAATGTGGAGAAATTACTGTTTGTGCATTTACAATATTCATTGATTTTTGCCATTGAAAAACATCATGTTACTCATATACCAGAAATGATTGAAGCTACTGACTGAATGAAAGGAGCTGGCATCTCACTCTCTTTGAATCTTCTTTATCATGCTAAGAGGAGCAGGAAAAAGCAAAAAATTTCAGAATTGCACCTTGCAATGCGGAGAAATTACTGTTTGTGCATTTACAATATTCATTGATTTTTGCCATTGAAAAACGTCCAGAAATGATTGAAGCTACTGACTGAATGAAAGGAGCTGGCATCTCACTCTCTTTGAATCTTCTTTATCATGCTAAGAGGAGCAGGAAAAAGCAAAAAATTTCAGAATTGCACCTTGCAATGCGGAGAAATTACTGTTTGTGCTTTTACAATATTCATTGATTTTTGCCATTGAAAAACATCATGTTATTCATATACCAGAAATGTTTGAAGCTACTGACTGAATGAAAGGAGCTGGCATCTCACTCTCTTTGAATCTTCTTTATCATGCTAAGAGGAGCAGGAAAAAGCAAAAAATTTCAGAATTGCACCTTGCAATGCGGAGAAATTACTGTTTGTGCATTTACAATATTCATTGATTTTTGCCATTGAAAAACGTCCAGAAATGATTGAAGCTACTGACTGAATGAAAGGAGCTGGCATCTCACTCTCTTTGAATCTTCTTTATAATGCTAAGAGGAGCAGGAAAAAGCAAAAAATTTCAGAATTGCACCTTGCAATGCGGAGAAATTACTGTTTGTGCATTTACAATATTCATTGATTTTTGCCATTGAAAAACGTCCAGAAATGATTGAAGCTACTGACTGAATGAAAGGAGCTGGCATCTCACTCTCTTTGAATCTTCTTTATCATGCTAAGAGGAGCAGGAAAAAGCAAAAAATTTCAGAATTGCAACTAGCAATGCGGAGAAATTACTGTTTGTGCATTTACAATATTCATTGATTTTTGCCATTGAAAAACATCATGTTATTCATATACCAGAAATGATTGAAGCTACTGACTGAATGAAAAGAGCTGGCATCTCACTCTCTTTGAATCTTCTTTATCATGCTAAGAGGAGCAGGAAAAAGCAAAAAATTTCAGAATTGCACCTTGCAATGCGGAGAAATTACTGTTTGTGCATTTACAATATTCATTGATTTTTGCCATTGAAAAACGTCCAGAAATGATTGAAGCTACTGACTGAATGAAAGGAGCTGGCATCTCACTCTCTTTGAATCTTCTTTATCATGCTAAGAGGAGCAGGAAAAAGCAAAAAATTTCAGAATTGCACCTTGCAATGCGGAGAAATTACTGTTTGTGCATTTACAATTTTCATTGATTTTTGCCATTGAAAAACGTCCAGAAATGATTGAAGCTACTGACTGAATGAAAGGAGCTGGCATCTCACTCTCTTTGAATCTTCTTTATCATGCTAAGAGGAGCAGGAAAAAGCAAAAAATTTCAGAATTGCACCTTGCAATGCGGAGAAATTACTGTTTGTGCATTTACAATATTCATTAATTTTTGCCATTGAAAAACATCATGTTATTCATATCCCAGAAATGTTTGAAGCTACTGACTGAATGAAAGAAGCTGGCATCTCACTCTCTTTGAATCTTCTTTATCATGCTAAGAGGAGCAGGAAAAAGCAAAAAATTTCAGAATTGCACCTTGCAATGCGGAGAAATTACTGTTTGTGCATTTACAATATTCATTGATTTTTGCCATTGAAAAACGTCCAGAAATGATTGAAGCTACTGACTGAATGAAAGGAGCTGGCATCTCACTCTCTTTGAATCTTCTTTATCATGCTAAGAGGAGCAGGAAAAAGCAAAAAATTTCAGAATTGCACCTTGCAATGCGGAGAAATTACTGTTTGTGCATTTACAATATTCATTGATTTTTGCCATTGAAAAACATCATGTTATTCATATACCAGAAATGTTTGAAGCTACTGACTGAATGAAAGGAGCTGGCATCTCACTCTCTTTGAATCTTCTTTATCATGCTAAGAGGAGCAGGAAAAAGCAAAAAATTTCAGAATTGCACCTTGCAATGCGGAGAAATTACTGTTTGTGCATTTACAATATTCATTGATTTTTGCCATTGAAAAACGTCCAGAAATGATTGAAGCTACTGACTGAATGAAAGGAGCTGGCATCTCACTCTCTTTGAATCTTCTTTATCATGCTAAGAGGAGCAGGAAAAAGCAAAAAATTTCAGAATTGCACCTTGCAATGCGGAGAAATTACTGTTTGTGCATTTACAATATTCATTGATTTTTGCCATTGAAAAACGTCCAGAAATGATTGAAGCTACTGACTGAATGAAAGGAGCTGGCATCTCACTCTCTTTGAATCTTCTTTATCATGCTAAGAGGAGCAGGAAAAAGCAAAAAATTTCAGAATTGCAACTTGCAATGCGGAGAAATTACTGTTTGTGCATTTACAATATTCATTGATTTTTGCCATTGAAAAACATCATGTTATTCATATACCAGAAATGATTGAAGCTACTGATTGAATGAAAGGAGCTGGCATCTCACTCTCTTTGAATCTTCTTTATCATGCTAAGAGGAGCAGGAAAAAGCAAAAAATTTCAGAATTGCACCTTGCAATGCGGAGAAATTACTGTTTGTGCATTTACAATATTCATTGATTTTTGCCATTGAAAAACGTCCAGAAATGATTGAAGCTACTGACTGAATGAAAGGAGCTGGCATCTCACTCTCTTTGAATCTTCTTTATCATGCTAAGAGGAGCAGGAAAAAGCAAAAAATTTCAGAATTGCACCTTGCAATGCGGAGAAATTACTGTTTGTGCATTTACAATATTCATTGATTTTTGCCATTGAAAAACGTCCAGAAATGATTGAAGCTACTGACTGAATGAAAGGAGCTGGCATCTCACTCTCTTTGAATCTTCTTTATCATGCTAAGAGGAGCAGGAAAAAGCAAAAAATTTCAGAATTGCACCTTGCAATGCGGAGAAATTACTGTTTGTGCATTTACAATATTCATTAATTTTTGCCATTGAAAAACATCATGTTATTCATATCCCAGAAATGTTTGAAGCTACTGACTGAATGAAAGAAGCTGGCATCTCACTCTCTTTTAATCTTCTTTATCATGCTAAGAGGAGCAGGAAAAAGCAAAAAATTTCAGAATTGCACCTTGCAATGCGGAGAAATTACTGTTTGTGCATTTACAATATTCATTGATTTTTGCCATTGAAAAACGTCCAGAAATGATTGAAGCTACTGACTGAATGAAAGGAGCTGGCATCTCACTCTCTTTGAATCTTCTTTATCATGCTAAGAGGAGCAGGAAAAAGCAAAAAATTTCAGAATTGCACCTTGCAATGCGGAGAAATTACTGTTTGTGCATTTACAATATTCATTGATTTTTGCCATTGAAAAACATCATGTTATTCATATACCAGAAATGATTGAAGCTACTGACTGAATGAAAGGAGCTGGCATCTCACTCTCTTTGAATCTTCTTTATCATGCAAAGAGGAGCAGGAAAAAGCAAAAAATTTCAGAATTGCACCTTGCAATGCGGAGAAATTACTGTTTGTGCATTTACAATATTCATTGATTTTTGCCATTGAAAAACGTCCAGAAATGATTGAAGCAACTGACTGAATGAAAGGAGCTGGCATCTCACTCTCTTTGAATCTTCTTTATCATGCTAAGAGGAGCAGGAAAAAGCAAAAAATTTCAGAATTGCACCTTGCAATGCGGAGAAATTACTGTTTGTGCATTTACAATATTCATTGATTTTTGCCATTGAAAAACGTCCAGAAATGATTGAAGCAACTGACTGAATGAAAGGAGCTGGCATCTCACTCTCTTTGAATCTTCTTTATCATGCTAAGAGGAGCAGGAAAAAGCAAAAAATTTCAGAATTGCACCTTGCAATGCGGAGAAATTACTGTTTGTGCATTTACAATATTCATTGATTTTTGCCATTGAAAAACGTCCAGAAATAATTGAAGCTACTGACTGAATGAAAGGAGCTGGCATCTCACTCTCTTTGAATCTTCTTTATCATGCTAAGAGGAGCAGGAAAATGCAAAAAATTTCAGAATTGCAACTTGCAATGCGGAGAAATTACTGTTTGTGCATTTACAATATTCATTGATTTTTGCCATTGAAAAACATCATGTTATTTATATACCAGAAATGATTGAAGCTACTGACTGAATGAAAGGAGCTGGCATCTCACTCTCTTTGAATCTTCTTTATCATGCTAAGAGGAGCAGGAAAAAGCAAAAAATTTCAGAATTGCACCTTGCAATGCGGAGAAATTACTGTTTGTGCATTTACAATATTCATTGATTTTTGCCATTGAAAAACGTCCAGAAATGATTGAAGCTACTGACTGAATGAAAGGAGCTGGCATCTCACTCTCTTTGAATCTTCTTTATCATGCTAAGAGGAGCAGGAAAAAGCAAAAAATTTCAGAATTGCACCTTGCAATGCGGAGAAATTACTGTTTGTGCATTTACAATATTCATTGATTTTTGCCATTGAAAAACGTCCAGAAATGATTGAAGCAACTGACTGAATGAAAGGAGCTGGCATCTCACTCTCTTTGAATCTTCTTTATCATGCTAAGAGGAGCAGGAAAAAGCAAAAAATTTCAGAATTGCACCTTGCAATGCGGAGAAATTACTGTTTGTGCATTTACAATATTCATTGATTTTTGCCATTGAAAAACGTCCAGAAATAATTGAAGCTACTGACTGAATGAAAGGAGCTGGCATCTCACTCTCTTTGAATCTTCTTTATCATGCTAAGAGGAGCAGGAAAAAGCAAAAAATTTCAGAATTGCAACTTGCAATGCGGAGAAATTACTGTTTGTGCATTTACAATATTCATTGATTTTTGCCATTGAAAAACATCATGTTATTTATATACCAGAAATGATTGAAGCTACTGACTGAATGAAAGGAGCTGGCATCTCACTCTCTTTGAATCTTCTTTATCATGCTAAGAGGAGCAGGAAAAAGCAAAAAATTTCAGAATTGCACCTTGCAATGCGGAGAAATTACTGTTTGTGCATTTACAATATTCATTGATTTTTGCCATTGAAAAACGTCCAGAAATGATTGAAGCTACTGACTGAATGAAAGGAGCTGGCATCTCACTCTCTTTGAATCTTCTTTATCATGCTAAGAGGAGCAGGAAAAAGCAAAAAATTTCAGAATTGCACCTTGCAATGCGGAGAAATTACTGTTTGTGCTTTTACAATATTCATTGATTTTTGCCATTGAAAAACATCATGTTATTCATATACCAGAAATGTTTGAAGCTACTGACTGAATGAAAGGAGCTGGCATCTCACTCTCTTTGAATCTTCTTTATCATGCTAAGAGGAGCAGGAAAAAGCAAAAAATTTCAGAATTGCACCTTGCAATGCGGAGAAATTACTGTTTGTGCATTTACAATATTCATTGATTTTTGCCATTGAAAAACGTCCAGAAATGATTGAAGCAACTGACTGAATGAAAGGAGCTGGCATCTCACTCTCTTTGAATCTTCTTTATCATGCTAAGAGGAGCAGGAAAAAGCAAAAAATTTCAGAATTGCACCTTGCAATGCGGAGAAATTACTGTTTGTGCATTTACAATATTCATTGATTTTTGCCATTGAAAAACGTCCAGAAATAATTGAAGCTACTGACTGAATGAAAGGAGCTGGCATCTCACTCTCTTTGAATCTTCTTTATCATGCTAAGAGGAGCAGGAAAATGCAAAAAATTTCAGAATTGCAACTTGCAATGCGGAGAAATTACTGTTTGTGCATTTACAATATTCATTGATTTTTGCCATTGAAAAACATCATGTTATTTATATACCAGAAATGATTGAAGCTACTGACTGAATGAAAGGAGCTGGCATCTCACTCTCTTTGAATCTTCTTTATCATGCTAAGAGGAGCAGGAAAAAGCAAAAAATTTCAGAATTGCACCTTGCAATGCGGAGAAATTACTGTTTGTGCATTTACAATATTCATTGATTTTTGCCATTGAAAAACGTCCAGAAATGATTGAAGCTACTGACTGAATGAAAGGAGCTGGCATCTCACTCTCTTTGAATCTTCTTTATCATGCTAAGAGGAGCAGGAAAAAGCAAAAAATTTCAGAATTGCACCTTGCAATGCGGAGAAATTACTGTTTGTGCTTTTACAATATTCATTGATTTTTGCCATTGAAAAACATCATGTTATTCATATACCAGAAATGTTTGAAGCTACTGACTGAATGAAAGGAGCTGGCATCTCACTCTCTTTGAATCTTCTTTATCATGCTAAGAGGAGCAGGAAAAAGCAAAAAATTTCAGAATTGCACCTTGCAATGCGGAGAAATTACTGTTTGTGCATTTACAATATTCATTGATTTTTGCCATTGAAAAACGTCCAGAAATGATTGAAGCAACTGACTGAATGAAAGGAGCTGGCATCTCACTCTCTTTGAATCTTCTTTATCATGCTAAGTTGAGCAGGAAAAAGCAAAAAATTTCAGAATTGCACCTTGCAATGCGGAGAAATTACTGTTTGTGCATTTACAATATTCATTGATTTTTGCCATTGAAAAACGTCCAGAAATAATTGAAGCTACTGACTGAATGAAAGGAGCTGGCATCTCACTCTCTTTGAATCTTCTTTATCATGCTAAGAGGAGCAGGAAAATGCAAAAAATTTCAGAATTGCAACTTGCAATGCGGAGAAATTACTGTTTGTGCATTTACAATATTCATTGATTTTTGCCATTGAAAAACATCATGTTATTTATATACCAGAAATGATTGAAGCTACTGACTGAATGAAAGGAGCTGGCATCTCACTCTCTTTGAATCTTCTTTATCATGCTAAGAGGAGCAGGAAAAAGCAAAAAATTTCAGAATTGCACCTTGCAATGCGGAGAAATTACTGTTTGTGCATTTACAATATTCATTGATTTTTGCCATTGAAAAACGTCCAGAAATGATTGAAGCTACTGACTGAATGAAAGGAGCTGGCATCTCACTCTCTTTGAATCTTCTTTATCATGCTAAGAGGAGCAGGAAAAAGCAAAAAATTTCAGAATTGCACCTTGCAATGCGGAGAAATTACTGTTTGTGCTTTTACAATATTCATTGATTTTTGCCATTGAAAAACATCATGTTATTCATATACCAGAAATGATTGAAGCTACTGACTGAATGAAAGGAGCTGGCATCTCACTCTCTTTGAATCTTCTTTATCATGCAAAGAGGAGCAGGAAAAAGCAAAAAATTTAAGAATTGCACCTTGCAATGCGGAGAAATTACTGTTTGTGCATTTACAATATTCATTGATTTTTGCCATTGAAAAACGTCCAGAAATGATTGAAGCTACTGACTGAATGAAAGGAGCTGGCATCTCACTCTCTTTGAATCTTCTTTATCATGCTAAGAGGAGCAGGAAAAAGCAAAAAATTTCAGAATTGCACCTTGCAATGCGGAGAAATTACTGTTTGTGCATTTACAATATTCATTGATTTTTGCCATTGAAAAACGTCCAGAAATGATTGAAGCAACTGACTGAATGAAAGGAGCTGGCATCTCACTCTCTTTGAATCTTCTTTATCATGCTAAGAGGAGCAGGAAAAAGCAAAAAATTTCAGAATTGCACCTTGCAATGCGGAGAAATTACTGTTTGTGCATTTACAATATTCATTGATTTTTGCCATTGAAAAACGTCCAGAAATAATTGAAGCTACTGACTGAATGAAAGGAGCTGGCATCTCACTCTCTTTGAATCTTCTTTATCATGCTAAGAGGAGCAGGAAAAAGCAAAAAATTTCAGAATTGCAACTTGCAATGCGGAGAAATTACTGTTTGTGCATTTACAATATTCATTGATTTTTGCCATTGAAAAACATCATGTTATTTATATACCAGAAATGATTGAAGCTACTGACTGAATGAAAGGAGCTGGCATCTCACTCTCTTTGAATCTTCTTTATCATGCTAAGAGGAGCAGGAAAAAGCAAAAAATTTCAGAATTGCACCTTGCAATGCGGAGAAATTACTGTTTGTGCATTTACAATATTCATTGATTTTTGCCATTGAAAAACGTCCAGAAATGATTGAAGCTACTGACTGAATGAAAGGAGCTGGCATCTCACTCTCTTTGAATCTTCTTTATCATGCTAAGAGGAGCAGGAAAAAGCAAAAAAATTTCAGAATTGCACCTTGCAATGCGGAGAAATTACTGTTTGTGCTTTTACAATATTCATTGATTTTTGCCATTGAAAAACATCATGTTATTCATATACCAGAAATGTTTGAAGCTACTGACTGAATGAAAGGAGCTGGCATCTCACTCTCTTTGAATCTTCTTTATCATGCTAAGAGGAGCAGGAAAAAGCAAAAAATTTCAGAATTGCACCTTGCAATGCGGAGAAATTACTGTTTGTGCATTTACAATATTCATTGATTTTTGCCATTGAAAAATGTCCAGAAATGATTGAAGCTGCTGACTGAATGAAAGGAGCTGGCATCTCACTCTCTTTGAATCTTCTTTATCATGCTAAGAGGAGCAGGAAAAAGCCAAAAATTTCAGAATTGCACCTTGCAATGCGGAGAAATTACTGTTTGTGCATTTACAATATTCATTGATTTTTGCCATTGAAAAACATCATGTTATTCATATACCAGAAATGATTGAAGCTACTGACTGAATGAAAGGAGCTGGCATCTCACTCTCTTTGAATCTTCTTTATCATGCAAAGAGGAGCAGGAAAAAGCAAAAAATTTCAGAATTGCACCTTGCAATGCGGAGAAATTACTGTTTGTGCATTTACAATATTCATTGATTTTTGCCATTGAAAAACGTCCAGAAATGATTGAAGCTACTGACTGAATGAAAGGAGCTGGCATCTCACTCTCTTTGAATCTTCTTTATCATGCTAAGAGGAGCAGGAAAAAGCAAAAAATTTCAGAATTGCACCTTGCAATGCGGAGAAATTACTGTTTGTGCATTTACAATATTCATTGATTTTTGCCATTGAAAAATGTCCAGAAATGATTGAAGCTGCTGACTGAATGAAAGGAGCTGGCATCTCACTCTCTTTGAATCTTCTTTATCATGCTAAGAGGAGCAGGAAAAAGCAAAAAATTTCAGAATTGCACCTTGCAATGCGGAGAAATTACTGTTTGTGCATTTACAATATTCATTGATTTTTGCCATTGAAAAACATCATGTTATTCATATACCAGAAATGATTGAAGCTACTGACTGAATGAAAGGAGCTGGCATCTCACTCTCTTTGAATCTTCTTTATCATGCTAAGAGGAGCAGGAAAAAGCAAAAAATTTCAGAATTGCACCTTGCAATGCGGAGAAATTACTGTTTGTGCATTTACAATATTCATTGATTTTTGCCATTGAAAAACGTCCAGAAATGATTGAAGCTACTGACTGAATGAAAGGAGCTGGCATCTCACTCTCTTTGAATCTTCTTTATCATGCTAAGAGGAGCAGGAAAAAGCAAAAAATTTCAGAATTGCACCTTGCAATGCGGAGAAATTACTGTTTGTGCATTTACAATATTCATTGATTTTTGTCATTGAAAAACGTCCAGAAATGATTGAAGCTACTGACTGAATGAAAGGAGCTGGCATCTCACTCTCTTTGAATCTTCTTTATCATGCTAAGAGGAGCAGGAAAAAGCAAAAAATTTCAGAATTGCACCTTGCAATGCGGAGAAATTACTGTTTGTGCATTTACAATATTCATTGATTTTTGCCATTGAAAAACATCATGTTATTCATATACCAGAAATGTTTGAAGCTACTGACTGAATGAAAGGAGCTGGCATCTCACTCTCTTTGAATCTTCTTTATCATGCTAAGAGGAGCAGGAAAAAGCAAAAAATTTCAGAATTGCACCTTGCAATGCGGAGAAATTACTGTTTGTGCATTTACAATATTCATTGATTTTTGCCATTGAAAAACGTCCAGAAATGATTGAAGTTACTGACTGAATGAAAGGAGCTGGCATCTCACTCTCTTTGAATCTTCTTTATCATGCTAAGAGGAGCAGGAAAAAGCAAAAAATTTCAGAATTGCACCTTGCAATGCGGAGAAATTACTGTTTGTGCATTTACAATATTCATTGATTTTTGCCATTGAAAAACATCATGTTATTCATATACCAGAAATGATTGAAGCTACTGACTGAATGAAAGGAGCTGGCATCTCGCTCTCTTTGAATCTTCTTTATCATGCTAAGAGGAGCAGGAAAAAGCAAAAAATTTCAGAATTGCACCTTGCAATGCGGAGAAATTACTGTTTGTGCATTTACAATATTCATTGATTTTTGCCATTGAAAAACGTCCAGAAATGATTGAAGCTACTGACTGAATGAAAGGAGCTGGCATCTCACTCTCTTTGAATCTTCTTTATCATGCTAAGAGGAGCAGGAAAAAGCAAAAAATTTCAGAATTGCACCTTGCAATGTGGAGAAATTACTGTTTGTGCATTTACAATATTCATTGATTTTTGCCATTGAAAAACATCATGTTATTCATATACCAGAAATGATTGAAGCTACTGACTGAATGAAAGGAGCTGGCATCTCACTCTCTTTGAATCTTCTTTATCATGCTAAGAGGAGCAGGAAAAAGCAAAAAATTTCAGAATTGCACCTTGCAATGCGGAGAAATTACTGTTTGTGCATTTACAATATTCATTGATTTTTGCCATTGAAAAACGTCCAGAAATGATTGAAGCTACTGACTGAATGAAAGGAGCTGGCATCTCACTCTCTTTGAATCTTCTTTATCATGCTAAGAGGAGCAGGAAAAAGCAAAAAATTTCAGAATTGCACCTTGCAATGCGGAGAAATTACTGTTTGTGCTTTTACAATATTCATTGATTTTTGCCATTGAAAAACATCATGTTATTCATATACCAGAAATGTTTGAAGCTACTGACTGAATGAAAGGAGCTGGCATCTCACTCTCTTTGAATCTTCTTTATCATGCTAAGAGGAGCAGGAAAAAGCAAAAAATTTCAGAATTGCACCTTGCAATGCGGAGAAATTACTGTTTGTGCATTTACAATATTCATTGATTTTTGCCATTGAAAAACGTCCAGAAATGATTGAAGCTACTGACTGAATGAAAGGAGCTGGCATCTCACTCTCTTTGAATCTTCTTTATCATGCTAAGAGGAGCAGGAAAAAGCAAAAAATTTCAGAATTGCACCTTGCAATGCGGAGAAATTACTGTTTGTGCATTTACAATATTCATTGATTTTTGCCATTGAAAAACGTCCAGAAATGATTGAAGCTACTGACTGAATGAAAGGAGCTGGCATCTCACTCTCTTTGAATCTTCTTTATCATGCTAAGAGGAGCAGGAAAAAGCAAAAAATTTCAGAATTGCAACTTGCAATGCGGAGAAATTACTGTTTGTGCATTTACAATATTCATTGATTTTTGCCATTGAAAAACATCATGTTATTCATATACCAGAAATGATTGAAGCTACTGACTGAATGAAAGGAGCTGGCATCTCACTCTCTTTGAATCTTCTTTATCATGCTAAGAGGAGCAGGAAAAAGCAAAAAATTTCAGAATTGCACCTTGCAATGCGGAGAAATTACTGTTTGTGCATTTACAATATTCATTGATTTTTGCCATTGAAATACGTCCAGAAATGATTGAAGCTACTGACTGAATGAAAGGAGCTGGCATCTCACTCTCTTTGAATCTTCTTTATCATGCTAAGAGGAGCAGGAAAAAGCAAAAAATTTCAGAATTGCACCTTGCAATGCGGAGAAATTACTGTTTGTGCATTTACAATATTCATTGATTTTTGCCATTGAAAAACGTCCAGAAATGATTGAAGCTACTGACTGAATGAAAGGAGCTGGCATCTCACTCTCTTTGAATCTTCTTTATCATGCTAAGAGGAGCAGGAAAAAGCAAAAAATTTCAGAATTGCACCTTGCAATGCGGAGAAATTACTGTTTGTGCATTTACAATATTCATTAATTTTTGCCATTGAAAAACATCATGTTATTCATATCCCAGAAATGTTTGAAGCTACTGACTGAATGAAAGAAGCTGGCATCTCACTCTCTTTGAATCTTCTTTATCATGCTAAGAGGAGCAGGAAAAAGCAAAAAATTTCAGAATTGCACCTTGCAATGCGGAGAAATTACTGTTTGTGCATTTACAATATTCATTGATTTTTGCCATTGAAAAACGTCCAGAAATGATTGAAGCTACTGACTGAATGAAAGGAGCTGGCATCTCACTCTCTTTGAATCTTCTTTATCATGCTAAGAGGAGCAGGAAAAAGCAAAAAATTTCAGAATTGCACCTTGCAATGCGGAGAAATTACTGTTTGTGCATTTACAATATTCATTGATTTTTGCCATTGAAAAACATCATGTTATTCATATACCAGAAATGTTTGAAGCTACTGACTGAATGAAAGGAGCTGGCATCTCACTCTCTTTGAATCTTCTTTATCATGCTAAGAGGAGCAGGAAAAAGCAAAAAATTTCAGAATTGCAACTTGCAATGCGGAGAAATTACTGTTTGTGCATTTACAATATTCATTGATTTTTGCCATTGAAAAACATCATGTTATTTATATACCAGAAATGATTGAAGCTACTGACTGAATGAAAGGAGCTGGCATCTCACTCTCTTTGAATCTTCTTTATCATGCTAAGAGGAGCAGGAAAAAGCAAAAAATTTCAGAATTGCACCTTGCAATGCGGAGAAATTACTGTTTGTGCATTTACAATATTCATTGATTTTTGCCATTGAAAAACGTCCAGAAATGATTGAAGCTACTGACTGAATGAAAGGAGCTGGCATCTCACTCTCTTTGAATCTTCTTTATCATGCTAAGAGGAGCAGGAAAAAGCAAAAAATTTCAGAATTGCACCTTGCAATGCGGAGAAATTACTGTTTGTGCATTTACAATATTCATTGATTTTTGCCATTGAAAAATGTCCAGAAATGATTGAAGCTGCTGACTGAATGAAAGGAGCTGGCATCTCACTCTCTTTGAATCTTCTTTATCATGCTAAGAGGAGCAGGAAAAAGCCAAAAATTTCAGAATTGCACCTTGCAATGCGGAGAAATTACTGTTTGTGCATTTACAATATTCATTGATTTTTGCCATTGAAAACATCATGTTTATTCATATACCAGAAATAGATTGAAGCTACTGACTGAATGAAAGGAGCTGGCATCTCACTCTCTTTGAATCTTCTTTATCATGCAAAGAGGAGCAGGAAAAAGCAAAAAATTTCAGAATTGCACCTTGCAATGCGAGAAATTACTGTTTGTGCATTTACAATATTCATTGATTTTTGCCATTGAAAAACGTCCAGAATGATTGAAGCTACTGACTGAATGAAAGGAGCTGGCATCTCACTCTCTTTGAATCTTCTTTATCATGCTAAGAGGAGCAGGAAAAAGCAAAAAATTTCAGAATTGCACCTTGCAATGCGGAGAAATTACTGTTTGTGCATTTACATTATTCATTGATTTTGCCATTGAAAAATGTCCAGAAATGATTGAAGCTGCTGACTGAATGAAAGGAGCTGGCATCTCACTCTCTTTGGAATCTTCTTTATCAATGCTAAGAGAGCAGGAAAAAGCAAAAAATTTCAGAATTGCACCTTGCAATGCGGAGAAATTACTGTTTGTGCATTTACAATATTCATTGATTTTTGCCATTGAAAAACATCATGTTATTCATATACCAGAAATGATTGAAGCTACTGACTGAATGAAAGGAGCTGGCATCTCACTCTCTTTGATCTTCTTTATCATGCTAAGAGGAGCAGGAAAAAGCAAAAAATTTCAGAATTGCACCTTGCAATGCGGAGAAATTACTGTTTGTGCATTTACAATATTCATTGATTTTTTGCCATTGAAAAACGTCCAGAAATGATTGAAGCTACTGACTGAATGAAAGGAGCTGGCATCTCACTCTCTTTGAATCTTCTTTATCATGCTAAGAGGAGCAGGAAAGCAAAAAATTTCAGAATTGCACCCTTGCAATGCGGAGAAATTACTGTTTGTGCATTTACAATATTCATGATTTTTGTCATTGAAAAACGTCCAGAAATGATTGAAGCTACTGACTGAATGAAAGGAGCT